>NW_023996683.1:0-35579 GCF_015586225.1 Lucilia sericata | reverse complement strand
TATTCCATAATATATTTTTGGAAAATGGCCAATTGGATAGATCGGTAGAATTATTTCACAGCTTTAAAAACGCGGTAGTTTGAGGTTCCGATATGTGCAATAACATTGACAGTTTTCACGCTTTGACAGTCATTTATGCATCATTTTAAAGCATTATGATTGCACTTTAATATGGTATATCATTTGTAGCATAATGTGTATTTTTACAAATTGGTCAATTTGATAGATCGTAGAATTATTGTCTATGTTTAATAAACGCAGTAATCTGAGGTTCCGATATGGTTGCAATTAACTTTGGCAGTTTTCGTGCTAGGACAGTCGTTTATGACCATTTTAAAGCATTAAAATTGCCATTTGTTTTGGTATATAATTTATTGCATAATGTATTTTTAGAAAATGGCCAATTGGATAGATCGGTAGAATTATTTTCCCAGGTTTAAAAAGGCGGTAATTTGAGGTTCCGATATGGTTGTGAATAACTTTGACAGTTTTCATGCTATGACAGTCATTTATGCATCATTTTAAAGCATTATGATTGCACTTTAATTTGGTATATCATTTGTGGCACAATGTGTTCGTCTAAAAAATGGTCAATTTGAAGGATCGGTAGAATTATTGTTCTATGTTTAAAAACGCGGTAATTTGAGGTTCCGATATGGTTGCAAATAACTTTGACAGTATTCATGCTAGGGCAATAGTTTATGCATCATTTTAAAGCATTACAGTTGCACTTTATTTTGGTGTATAATTTGTGGCATAATGAATTTTTACAAAAGTTGGACAGATCGGTATATTTACAGGTTTAAAAATGCGGTAATTCAAGGCTCCGATATGGTTGCAAATAACTTTTATAGTTTTCATGTTATAACAGTCGTTTATATATCTTTTTATTGCATTATAGTTGCCATTTGTTTTGGTATATAATTTATTGCATATATATTTTTAGAAAATTGCCAATTGGATAGATCGGTAGAATTATTTCATAGCTTTAAAAAGGCGGTAATTTGAGGTTCCGATATGGTTGCAAATAACATTGACAGTTTTCATGCTATGACAGTCATTTATGCATCATCTTAAAGCATTATAATTGCACTCTAATGGTATATAATTTGTAGCATAATGTGTTTTACAAATTGGTCAATTTGATAGATAGGTAGAATTATTGTTCTATGTTTTAATAAAAGCAGTAATCTGAGGTTCCGATATGGTTGCAATTAACTTTGGCAGTTTTCGTGCTAGGACAGTCGTTTATGCACCATTTTAAAGCATTAAAATTGCCATTTGTTTTGGTATATAATTTATTGCATAATGTATTTTAAGAAAATGGCCAATTGGATAGATCGGTAGAATTATTTTCCCAGGTTTAAAAGGCGGTAATTTGAGGTTCCGATATGGTTGTGAATAACTTTGACAGTTTTCATGCTATGACAGTCATTTATGCATCATTTTAAAGCATTATGATTGCACTTTAATTTGGTAATCATTTGTGGCACAATGTGTTCGTCTAAAAAATGGTCAATTTGAAGGATCGGTAGAATTATTGTTCTATATTTAAAAACGCGGTAATTTGAGGTTCCGATATGGTTGCAAATAACTTTGACAGTTTTCATGCTAGGGCAATAGTTTATGCATCATTTTAAAGCATTACAGTTGCACTTTATTTTGGTGTATAATATAGTTGCCATTTGCTTTGGTATATAATTTATTCCATAATATATTTTTGGAAAATGGCCAATTGGATAGATCGGTAGAATTATTTTCACAGCTTTAAAAACGCGGTAGTTTGAGGTTCAGATATGGCTGCAAATAACATTGACAGTTTTCACGCTATGACAGTCATTTATGCATCATTTTAAAGCATTATGATTGCACTTTAATATGGTATATCATTTGTAGCATAATGTGTATTTTTACAAATTGGTCAATTTGAAAGATCGGTAGAATTATTGTTCTATGTTTAAAAACGCGGTAATTTGAGGTTCCGATATGGTTGCAAATAACTTTGACAGTTTTCATGCTAGGGCAATAGTTTATGCATCATTTTAAAGCATTACAGTTGCACTTTATTTTGGTGTATAATTTGTGGCATAATGAATTTTTACAAAAGTTTGATAGATCGGTATATTTATTGGTACAGGTTTAAAAATGCGGTAATTGAAGGCTCCGATATGGTTGCAAATAACTTTTATAGTTTTCATGTTATAACAGTCGTTTATATATATTTTTATTGTATTATAGTTGTCATTTTTTTGGTATTAATTTATTGCATATATATTTTTAGAAAATTGCCAATTGGATAGATCGGTAGAATTATTTTCACAGCTTTAAAAGGCGGTAATTTGAGGTTCCGATATGGTTGCAAATAACATTGACAGTTTTCATGCTAGGACAGTCGTTTATGCACCATTTTAAAGCATAAAATTGCCATTTGTTCTGGTATATAATTTATTACATAATGTATTTTTAGAAAACGGCCAATTGGATAAATCGGTAGAATTATTTTCCCAGTTTAAAAACGCGGTAATTTGAGGTTCCGATATGGTTGTGAATAACTTTGACAGTTTTCATGCTATGACAGTCATTTATGCATCATTTAGAGCATTATGATTGCACTTTAATTTGGCATATCATTTGTGCCATAATGTGTTCGTCTAAAAAATGGTCAATTTGGGATCGGTAGAATTATTGTTCTATGTTTAAAAACGCGGTAATTTGAGGTTCCGATATGGTTGCAAATAACTTTGACAGTATTCATGCTAGGGCAATAGTTTATGCATCATTTTAAAGCATTACAGTTGCACTTTATTTTGGTGTATATTTGTGGCATAATGAATTTTTACAAAAGTTGGACATATCGGTATATTTACAGGTTTAAAAATGCGGTAATTCAGGCTCCGATATGGTTGCAAATAACTTTTATAGTTTTCATGTTATAATCGTTTATTATCTTTTTATTGCATTATAGTTGCCATTTGTTTGGTATATATTTATTGCATAATATTTTTTAGAAAATTGCCAATTGGATAGATCGGTAGAATTATTTTCATAGCTTTAAAAAGGCGGTAATTTGAGGTTCCGATATGGTTGCAATAACATTGACAGTTTTCATGCTATGACAGTCATTTATGCATCATCTTAAAGCATTATAATTGCACCTAATATGGTATATAATTTGTAGCATAATGTGTTTTACAAATTGGTCAATTTGATAGATAGGTAGAATTATTGTTCTATGTTAATAAAAGCAGTAATCTGAGGTTCCGATATGGTTGCAATTAACTTTGGCAGTTTTCGTGCTAGGACAGTCGTTTATGCACCATTTTAAAGCATTAAAATTGCCATTTGTTTTTATTGCATAATGTATTTTAAGAAAATGGCCAATTGGATAGATCGGTAGAATTATTTTCCCAGGTTTAAAAAGGCGGTAATTTGAGGTTCCGATATGGTTGTGAATAACTTTGACAGTTTTCATGCTATGACAGTCATTTATGCATCATTTTAAAGCATTATGATTGCACTTTAATTTGGTATATCATTTGTGGCACAATGTGTTCGTCTAAAAAATGGTCAATTTGAAGGATCGGTAGAATTATTGTTCTATATTTAAAAACGCGGTAATTTGAGGTTCCGATATGGTTGCAAATAACTTTGACAGTTTTCATGCTAGGGCAATAGTTTATGCATCATTTTAAAGCATTACAGTTGCACTTTATTTTGGTGTATAATATAGTTGCCATTTGCTTTGGTATATAATTTATTCCATAATATATTTTTGGAAAATGGCCAATTGGATAGATCGGTAGAATTATTTTCACAGCTTTAAAAACGCGGTAGTTTGAGGTTCATATGGCTGCAAATAACATTGACAGTTTTCACGCTATGACAGTCATTTATGCATCATTTTAAAGCATTATGATTGCACTTTATATGGTATATCATTTGTAGCATAATGTGTATTTTTACAAATTGGTCAATTTGAAAGATCGGTAGAATTATTGTTCTATGTTTAAAAACGCGGTAATTTGAGGTTCCGATATGGTTGCAAATAACTTTGACAGTTTTCATGCTATGACAGTCATTTATGCATCAGTTTAGGGCAATAGTTTATGCATCATTTTAAAGCATTACAGTTGCACTTTATTTTGGTGTATAATTTGTGGCATAATGAATTTTTACAAAAGTTTGATAGATCGGTATATTTATTGGTACAGGTTTAAAAATGCGGTAATTGAAGGCTCCGATATGGTTGCAAATAACTTTTATAGTTTTCATGTTATAACAGTCGTTTATATATATTTTTATTGTATTATAGTTGTCATTTGTTTTGGTATATAATTTATTGCATAATATATTTTTAGAAAATTGCCAATTGGATAGATCGGTAGAATTATTTTCACAGCTTTAAAAGGCGGTAATTTGAGGTTCCGATATGGTTGCAAATAACATTGACAGTTTTCATGCTAGGACAGTCGTTTATGCACCCATTTTAAAGCATAAAAATTGCCATTTGTTCTGGTATATAATTTATTACATAATGTATTTTTAGAAAACGGCCAATTGGATAAATCGGTAGAATTATTTCCAGGTTTAAAAACGCGGTAATTTGAGGTTCCGATATGGTTGTGAATAACTTTGACAGTTTTCATGCTATGACAGTCATTTATGCATCAGTTTAGAGCATTATGATTGCACTTTAATTTGGCATATCATTTGTGCCATAATGTGTTCGTCTAAAAAATGGTCAATTTGATGGATCGGTAGAATTATTGTTCTATGTTTAAAACGCGGTAATTTGAGGTTCCGATATGGTTGCAAATAACTTTGACAGTTTTCATGCTAGGGCAATAGTTTATGCATCATTTTAAAGCATTACAGTTGCACTTTATTTTGGTGTATAATATAGTTGCCATTTGCTTTGGTATATAATTTATTCCATAATAATTTTTGGAAAATGGCCAATTAGATAGATCGGTAGAATTATTTTCCCAGGTTTAAAAACGCGGTAGTTTGAGGTTCCGATATGGCTGCAAATAACATTGACAGTTTTCACGCTATGACAGTCATTTATGCATCATTTTAAAGCATTATGATTGCACTTTAATATGGTATATCATTTGTAGCATAATGTGTATTTTTACAAATTGGTCAATTTGATAGATCGGTAGAATTATTGTTCTATGTTTAATAAACGCAGTAATCTGAGGTTCCGATATGGTTGCAATTAACTTTGGCAGTTTTCGTGCTAGGACAGTCGTTTATGCACCATTTTAAAGCATTAAAATTGCCATTTGTTTTGGTATATAATTTATTGCATAATGTATTTTTAGAAAATGGCCAATTGGATAGATCGGTAGAATTATTTTCCCAGGTTTAAAAGGCGGTAATTTGAGGTTCCGATATGGTTGTGAATAACTTTGACAGTTTTCATGCTATGACAGTCATTTATGCATCATTTTAAAGCATTATGATTGCACTTTAATTTGGTATATCATTTGTGGCACAATGTGTTCGTCTAAAAAATGGTCAATTTGAAGGATCGGTAGAATTATTGTTCTATGTTTAAAAACGCGGTAATTTGAGGTTCCGATATGGTTGCAAATAACTTTGACAGTTTTCATGCTAGTGCATTAGTTTACGCATCATTTTAAAGCATTACAGTTGCACTTATTTTGGTGTATAATTTGTGGCATAATGAATTTTTACAAAAATTGGATAGATCGGTATATTATTGGTACAGGTTCAAAAATGCGGTAATTTAAGGCTCCGATATGGTTGCAAATAACTTTTATAGTTTTCATGTTATAACAGTCGTTTATATATCTTTTATTGCATTATAGTTGCCATTTGCTTTGGTATATAATTTATTCATAATATATTTTTGGAAAATGGCCAATTGGATAGATCGGTAGAATTATTTTCACAGCTTTAAAACGCGGTAGTTTGAGGTTCCGATATGGTGCAAATAACATTGACAGTTTTCACTGCTATGACAGTCATTTATGCATCATTTTAAAGCATTATGATTGCACTTTAATATGGTATATCATTTGTAGCATAATGTGTATTTTTACAAATTGGTCAATTTGATAGATCGGTAGAATTATTGTTCTATGTTTAATAAACGCAGTAATCTGAGGTTCCGATATGGTTGCAATTAACTTTGGCAGTTTTCGTGCTAGGACAGTCGTTTATGCACCATTTTAAAGCATTAAAATTGCCATTTGTTTTGGTATATAATTTTTGCATAATGTATTTTAAGAAAATGGCCAATTGGATAGATCGGTAGAATTATTTTCCCAGGTTTAAAAGGCGGTAATTTGAGGTTCCGATATGGTTGTGATAACTTTGACAGTTTTTGCTATGACAGTCATTTATGCATCAGTTAGAGCATTATGATTGCACTTTAATTGGTATATCATTTTGGCATAATGTGTTCGTCGAAAACATGGTCATTTGATGGATCGGTAGAATATTGTTCTATGTTTAAAAACGCGGTAATTGCACTTTAATATTGGTATAATTTGTAGCATAATGTGTGTTTTACTAATTGGTGAATTTGATAGATCGGTAGAATTATTGTTCTATGTTTAATAAACGCGGTAATTTAGGTTCCGATATGGTGCAATAACTTGACAGTTTGTTATGACAGTCGTTTATGCTCATTTTAAGCATTAATTGCCATTGTTTGTTTGATATAATTTTATAATGTATTTTAGAAAATGCCCAATTGATAGATCGGTAGAATTATTTTTTCCCAGTTTAAAAACGCGGTAATTTGAGGTTCCGATATGGTTGTGATAACTTGACAGTTTTCATGCTATGACAGTCATTTATGCATCATTTTAAAGCATTAAGTGCACTTTTTTTGTAGATTAATTTGTGGCATAATGATTTTTACAAAATGGATAGATCGGTTATATATTGGTACAGCAGTGTTAAAAATGCGGTAATTTAAGGCCCGATATGGTTGCAATAACTTTAAGTTTTCATGTTATAAGACAGTCGTTTATGCACCATTTTAAGCCTTAAAATTGTCCATTTTTTGGATATAATTATTCATAATGTTATTTTTAGAAAATGGCCAATTGGATAGATCGATAGAATTATTTTCCCAGGTTTAAAAAGGCGGTAATTTGAGGTTCCGATATGGTTGTGAATAACTTTGACAGTTTTCATGCTATGACAGTCATTTATGCATCATTTTAAAGCATTATGATTGCACTTTAATTTGGTATATCATTTGTGGCACAATGTGTTCGTCTAAAAAATGGTCAATTTGAATGGATCGGTAGAATTATTGTTCTATGTTTAAAAACGCGGTAATTTGAGGTTCCGATATGGTTGCAAATAACTTTGACAGTTTTCATGCTAGGGCAATAGTTTATGCATCATTTTAAAGCATTACAGTTGCACTTTATTTTGGTGTATAATTTGTGGCATAATGAATTTTACAAAATTGGATAGATCGGTATATTTATTGGTACAGGTTCAAAAATGCGGTAATTAAGGCTCCGATATGGTTGCAAATAACTTTTATAGTTTTCATGTTATAACAGTCGTTTATATATCTTTTTATTGCATTATAGTTGCCATTTGCTTTTGGTATATAATTATTGCCATAATATATTTTTAGAAAATGGCCAATTGGATAGATCGGTAGAATTATTTTCACAGCTTTAAAAACGGCGGTAGTTTGAGGTTCCGATATGGCTTGCAAATAACATTGACAGTTTTCACTGCTATGACAGTCATTTATGCATCATTTTAAAGCATTATGATTGCACTTTAATATGGTATATCATTTGTAGCATAATGTGTATTTTTACAAATTGGTCAATTTGATAGATCGGTAGAATTATTGTTCTATGTTTAATAAACGCAGTAATCTGAGGTTCCGATATGGTTGCAATTAACTTTGGCAGTTTTCGTGCTAGGACAGTCGTTTATGCACCATTTTAAAGCATTAAAATTGCCATTTGTTTTGGTATATAATTTATTGCATAATGTATTTTTAGAAAATGGCCAATTGGATAGATCGGTAGAATTATTTTCCCAGGTTTAAAAAGGCGGTAATTTGAGGTTCCGATATGGTTGTGAATAACTTTGACAGTTTTCATGCTATGACAGTCATTTATGCATCATTTTAAAGCATTATGATTGCACTTTAATTTGGTATATCATTTGTGGCACAATGTGTTCGTCTAAAAAATGGTCAATTTGAAGGATCGGTAGAATTATTGTTCTATGTTTAAAAACGCGGTAATTTGAGGTTCCGATATGGTTGCAAATAACTTTGACAGTTTTCATGCTAGGGCAATAGTTTATGCATCATTTTAAAGCATTACAGTTGCACTTTATTTTGGTGTATAATTTGTGGCATAATGAATTTTTACAAAAGTTGGATAGATCGGTATATTTATTGGTACAGGTTTAAAAATGCGGTAATTCAAGGCTCCGATATGGTTGCAAATAACTTTTATAGTTTTCATGTTATAACAGTCGTTTATATATCTTTTTATTGCATTATAGTTGCCATTTGTTTTGGTATATAATTTATTGCATAATATATTTTTAGAAAATGGCCAATTGGATAGATCGGTAGAATTATTTTCACAGCTTTAAAAAGGCGGTAATTTGAGGTTCCGATATGGTTGCAAATAACATTGACAGTTTTCATGCTATGACAGTCATTTATGCTTCATTTTAAAGCATTATGATTGCACTTTAATATGGTATATATTTGTAGCATAATGTGTGTTTTTACTAATTGGTGAATTTGATAGATCGTAGAATTTATTGTTCTATGTTTACTAAACGCGGTAATCTGAGGTTCCGATATGGTTGAATAACTTGCAGTTTCATGCTAGACAGTCTTTATGATCATTTTAACGCTTATGATTGCATGGTATTCATTTGTGCAATTGTTTTTTAAAAATGGCAATTTGAAGATCGGTAGAATTATTTCGTTAAAACGCGTAATTGAGGTCGATATGGGTGCATTGACAGTTATGCAGGCCATCATTTTAAAGCATTACAGTTGCACTTATTTGGTGTATAATTTGTGCATAATGAATTTTTACAAAAGTTGGATAGATCGGTATATTTATTGGTACAGGTTCAAAAATGCGGTAATTTAAGGCTCCGATATGGTTGCAAATAACTTTTATAGTTTTCATGTTATAACAGTCGTTTATATATCTTTTTATTGCATTATAGTTGCCATTTGCTTTGGTATATAACTTTATTCCATAATGTATTTTTAGGAAAATGGCCAATTGGATAGATCGGTAGAATTATTTTCACAGCTTTAAAAACGCGGTAATTTGAGGTTCCGATATGGCTTGCAAATAACATTGACAGTTTTCACTGCTATGACAGTCATTTATGCATCATTTTAAAGCATTATGATTGCACTTTAATATGGTATATCATTTGTAGCATAATGTGTATTTTTACAAATTGGTCAATTTGATAGATCGGTAGAATTATTGTTCTATGTTTAATAAACGCAGTAATCTGAGGTTCCGATATGGTTGCAATTAACTTTGGCAGTTTTCGTGCTAGGACAGTCGTTTATGCACCATTTTAAAGCATTAAAATTGCCATTTGTTTTGGTATATAATTTATTGCATAATGTATTTTTAGAAAATGGCCAATTGGATAGATCGGTAGAATTATTTTCCCAGGTTTAAAAAGGCGGTAATTTGAGGTTCCGATATGGTTGTGAATAACTTTGACAGTTTTCATGCTATGACAGTCATTTATGCATCATTTTAAAGCATTATGATTGCACTTTAATTTGGTATATCATTTGTGGCACAATGTGTTCGTCTAAAAAATGGTCAATTTGAAGGATCGGTAGAATTATTGTTCTATGTTTAAAAACGCGGTAATTTGAGGTTCCGATATGGTTGCAAATAACTTTGACAGTTTTCATGCTAGGGCAATAGTTTATGCATCATTTTAAAGCATTACAGTTGCACTTTATTTTGGTGTATAATTTGTGGCATAATGAATTTTTACAAAAGTTGGATAGATCGGTATATTTATTGGTACAGGTTTAAAAATGCGGTAATTCAAGGCTCCGATATGGTTGCAAATAACTTTTATAGTTTTCATGTTATAACAGTCGTTTATATATCTTTTTATTGCATTATAGTTGCCATTTGCTTTGGTATAACTATTCTCATAATGTATTTTTTGGAAAATGGCCATTGGGATAGATCGGTAGAATTTATTTTCACAGCTTAAAAATGCGTAGTTTGGTTCCGATATGGCTGCCATAACATTGAAGTTTTCACGCTTGACGTCATTTATTGCATCAGTTTTAAGCATTATATGACTTTAATCTGGTATATCATTTGTAGCATAATGTGTATTTTTACTAATTGGAATTTGATAGATCGGTAGAATTATTGTTCTATGTTTAATAAACGCGGTAATCTGAGGTTCCGATATGGTGCAATTAACTTGGCAGTTTTCGTGCTAGGACAGTCGTTTAGCATGCATTAGTTTGTTTGGTATATAGCATTAATGATTGCCACTTTAATTTGGTATAAAAATGTGCATTGAATATGTTGTTTGGTCTAACAAATGCAATTTATGGATCGGTAGTTGAATAGAATATTGTTCTATGTTTAAAACGCGGTAATTTGAGGTTCCGATATGGTTGCAAATAACTTTGACAGTTTTCATGCTAGGGCAATAGTTTATGCATCATTTTAAAGCATTACAGTTGCACTTTATTTTGGTGTATAATTTGTGGCATAATGAATTTTTACAAAAATTGGATAGATCGGTATATTTATTGGTACAGGTTCAAAAATGCGGTAATTTAAGGCTCCGATATGGTTGCAAATAACTTTTATAGTTTTCATGTTATAACAGTCGTTTATATATCTTTTTATTGCATTATAGTTGCCATTTGCTTTGGTATATAACTTATTCCATAATGTATTTTTGGAAAATGGCCAATTGGATAGATCGGTAGAATTATTTTCACAGCTTTAAAAACGCGGTAGTTTGAGGTTCCGATATGGCTGCAAATAACATTGACAGTTTTCACGCTATGACAGTCATTTATGCATCATTTTAAAGCATTATGATTGCACTTTAATATGGTATATCATTTGTAGCATAATGTGTATTTTTACAAATTGGTCAATTTGATAGATCGGTAGAATTATTGTTCTATGTTTAATAAACGCAGTAATCTGAGGTTCCGATATGGTTGCAATTAACTTTGGCAGTTTTCGTGCTAGGACAGTCGTTTATGCACCATTTTAAAGCATTAAAATTGCCATTTGTTTTGGTATATAATTTATTGCATAATGTATTTTTAGAAAATGGCCAATTGGATAGATCGGTAGAATTATTTTCCCAGGTTTAAAAAGGCGGTAATTTGAGGTTCCGATATGGTTGTGAATAACTTTGACAGTTTTCATGCTATGACAGTCATTTATGCATCATTTTAAAGCATTATGATTGCACTTTAATTTGGTATATCATTTGTGGCACAATGTGTTCGTCTAAAAAATGGTCAATTTGAAGGATCGGTAGAATTATTGTTCTATGTTTAAAAACGCGGTAATTTGAGGTTCCGATATGGTTGCAAATAACTTTGACAGTTTTCATGCTAGGGCAATAGTTTATGCATCATTTTAAAGCATTACAGTTGCACTTTATTTTGGTGTATAATTTGTGGCATAATGAATTTTTACAAAAGTTGGATAGATCGGTATATTTATTGGTACAGGTTTAAAAATGCGGTAATTCAAGGCTCCGATATGGTTGCAAATAACTTTTATAGTTTTCATGTTATAACAGTCGTTTATATATCTTTTTATTGCATTATAGTTGCCATTTGTTTTGGTATATAATTTATTGCATAATATATTTTTAGAAAATGGCCAATTGGATAGATCGGTAGAATTATTTTCACAGCTTTAAAAAGGCGGTAATTTGAGGTTCCGATATGGTTGCAAATAACATTGACAGTTTTCATGCTATGACAGTCATTTATGCTTCATTTTAAAGCATTATGATTGCACTTTAATATGGTATATAATTTGTAGCATAATGTGTGTTTTTACTAATTGGTGAATTTGATAGATCGGTAGAATTATTGTTCTATGTTTAATAAACGCGGTAATCTGAGGTTCCGATATGGTTGCAATTAACTTTGGCAGTTTTCGTGCTAGGACAGTCGTTTATGCACCATTTTAAAGCATTAAAATTGCCATTTGTTTGGTATATAATTTATTGCATAATGTATTTTTAGAAAATGGCCAATTGGATAGATCGGTAGAATTATTTTCCAGGTTTAAAAAGGCGGTAATTTGAGGTTCCGATATGGTTGTGAATAACTTTGACAGTTTTCATGCTATGACAGTCATTTATGCATCATTTTAAAGCATTATGATTGCACTTTAATTTGGTATATCATTTGTGGCACAATGTGTTCGTCTAAAAAATGGTCAATTTGAAGGATCGGTAGAATTATTGTTCTATGTTTAAAAACGCGGTAATTTGAGGTTCCGATATGGTTGCAAATAACTTTGACAGTTTTCATGCTAGGGCAATAGTTTATGCATCATTTTAAGCATTACAGTTGCACTTTATTTTGGTGTATAATTTGTGGCATAATGAATTTTTACAAAAATTGGATAGATCGGTATATTTATTGGTACAGGTTCAAAATGCGGTAATTAAGGCTCCGATATGGTTGCAAATAACTTTTATAGTTTTCATGTTATAACAGTCGTTTATATATCTTTTTATTGCATTATAGTTGCCATTTGCTTTTGGTATATAATTATTCCATAATGTATTTTTGGAAAATGGCCAATTGGATAGATCGGTAGAATTATTTTCACAGCTTTAAAAACGCGGTAGTTTGAGGTTCCGATATGGCTGCAAATAACATTGACAGTTTTCACGCTATGACCAGTCATTTATGCATCATTTTAAAGCATTATGATTGCACTTTAATATCGTATATCATTTGTAGCATAATGTGTATTTTTACAAATTGGTCAATTTGATAGATCGGTAGAATTATTGTTCTATGTTTAATAAACGCAGTAATCTGAGGTTCCGATATGGTTGCAATTAACTTTGGCAGTTTTCGTGCTAGGACAGTCGTTTATGCACCATTTTAAAGCATTAAAATTGCCATTTGTTTTGGTATATAATTTATTGCATAATGTATTTTTAGAAAATGGCCAATTGGATAGATCGGTAGAATTATTTTCCCAGGTTTAAAAAGGCGGTAATTTGAGGTTCCGATATGGTTGTGAATAACTTTGACAGTTTTCATGCTATGACAGTCATTTATGCATCATTTTAAAGCATTATGATTGCACTTTAATTTGGTATATCATTTGTGGCACAATGTGTTCGTCTAAAAAATGGTCAATTTGAAGGATCGGTAGAATTATTGTTCTATGTTTAAAAACGCGGTAATTTGAGGTTCCGATATGGTTGCAAATAACTTTGACAGTTTTCATGCTAGGGCAATAGTTTATGCATCATTTTAAAGCATTACAGTTGCACTTTATTTTGGTGTATAATTTGTGGCATAATGAATTTTTACAAAAGTTGGATAGATCGGTATATTTATTGGTACAGGTTTAAAAATGCGGTAATTCAAGGCTCCGATATGGTTGCAAATAACTTTTATAGTTTTCATGTTATAACAGTCGTTTATATATCTTTTTATTGCATTATAGTTGCCATTTGTTTTGGTATATAATTTATTGCATAATATATTTTTAGAAAATGGCCAATTGGATAGATCGGTAGAATTATTTTCACAGCTTTAAAAAGGCGGTAATTTGAGGTTCCGATATGGTTGCAAATAACATTGACAGTTTTCATGCTATGACAGTCATTTATGCATCATTTTAAAGCATTATGATTGCACTTTAATATGGTATATAATTTGTAGCATAATGTGTAGTTTTTACAAATTGGTCAATTTGATAGATCGGTAGAATTATTGTTCTATGTTTAATAAAAGCAGTAATCTGAGGTTCCGATATGGTTGCAATTAACTTTGGCAGTTTTCGTGCTAGGACAGTCGTTTATGCACCATTTTAAAGCATTAAAATTGCCATTTGTTTTGGTATATAATTTATTGCATAATGTATTTTAAGAAAATGGCCAATTGGATAGATCGGTAGAATTATTTTCCCAGGTTTAAAAAGGCGGTAATTTGAGGTTCCGATATGGTTGTGAATAACTTTGACAGTTTTCATGCTATGACAGTCATTTATGCATCATTTTAGAAGCATTATGATTGCACTTTAATTTGGTATATCATTTGTGGCATAATGTGTTCGTCTAAAAAATGGTCAATTTGATGGATCGGTAGAATTATTGTTCTATGTTTAAAAACGCGGTAATTTGAGGTTCCGATATGGTTGCAATAACTTTGACAGTTTTCATGCTAGGGCAATAGTTTATGCATCATTTTAAAGCATTACAGTTGCACTTTATTTTGGTGTATAATTTGTGGCATAATGAATTTTTACAAAAGTTGGATAGATCGGTATATTTATTGGTACAGGTTTAAAAATGCGGTAATTAAGGCTCCGATATGGTTGCAAATAACTTTTATAGTTTTCATGTTATAACAGTCGTTTATACATCTTTTTATTGCATTTTAGTTGCCATTTGTTTTTGGTATATAATTTATTGCATAATGTATTTTTAGAAGATGGCCAATTGGATAGATCGATAGAATTATTTTCCCAGGTTTAAAAAGGCGGTAATTTGAGGTTCCGATATGGTTGTGAATTACTTTGACAGTTTTCATGCTATGACAGTCATTTATGCATCAGTTTAGAGCATTATGATTGCACTTTAATTTGGTATATCATTTGTGGCATAATGTGTTCGTCTAAAAATGGTCAATTTGATGGATCGGTAGAATTATTGTTCTATGTTTAAAAACGCGGTAATTTGAGGTTCCGATATGGTTGCAAATAACTTTGACAGTTTTCATGCTAGGGCATTAGTTTACGCATCATTTTAAAGCATTACAGTTGCACTTTATTTTGGTGTATAATTTGTGGCATAATGAATTTTTACAAAAATTGGATAGATCGGTATATTTATTGGTACAGGTTCAAAAATGCGGTAATTTAAGGCTCCGATATGGTTGCAAATACCTTTTATAGTTTTCATGTTATAACAGTCGTTTATATATCTTTTTATTGCATTATAGTTGCCATTTGCTTTGGTATATAACTTATTCCATAATGTATTTTTGGAAAATGGCCAATTGGATAGATCGGTAGAATTATTTTCACAGCTTTAAAAACGCGGTAGTTTGAGGTTCCGATATGGCTGCAAATAACATTGACAGTTTTCACGCTATGACAGTCATTTATGCATCATTTTAAAGCATTATGATTGCACTTTAATATGGTATATCATTTGTAGCATAATGTGTATTTTTACAAATTGGTCAATTTGATAGATCGGTAGAATTATTGTTCTATGTTTAATAAACGCAGTAATCTGAGGTTCCGATATGGTTGCAATTAACTTTGGCAGTTTTCGTGCTAGGACAGTCGTTTATGCACCATTTTAAAGCATTAAAATTGCCATTTGTTTTGGTATATAATTTATTGCATAATGTATTTTTAGAAAATGGCCAATTGGATAGATCGGTAGAATTATTTTCCCAGGTTTAAAAAGGCGGTAATTTGAGGTTCCGATATGGTTGTGAATAACTTTGACAGTTTTCATGCTATGACAGTCATTTATGCATCATTTTAAAGCATTATGATTGCACTTTAATTTGGTATATCATTTGTGGCACAATGTGTTCGTCTAAAAAATGGTCAATTTGAAGGATCGGTAGAATTATTGTTCTATGTTTAAAAACGCGGTAATTTGAGGTTCCGATATGGTTGCAAATAACTTTGACAGTTTTCATGCTAGGGCAATAGTTTATGCATCATTTTAAAGCATTACAGTTGCACTTTATTTTGGTGTATAATTTGTGGCATAATGAATTTTTACAAAAATTGGATAGATCGGTATATTTATTGGTACAGGTTCAAAAATGCGGTAATTTAAGGCTCCGATATGGTTGCAAATAACTTTTATAGTTTTCATGTTATAACAGTCGTTTATATATCTTTTTATTGCATTATAGTTGCCATTTGCTTTGGTATATAACTTATTCCATAATGTATTTTTGGAAAATGGCCAATTGGATAGATCGGTAGAATTATTTTCACAGCTTTAAAAACGCGGTAGTTTGAGGTTCCGATATGGCTGCAAATAACATTGACAGTTTTCACGCTATGACAGTCATTTATGCATCATTTTAAAGCATTATGATTGCACTTTAATATGGTATATCATTTGTAGCATAATGTGTATTTTTACAAATTGGTCAATTTGATAGATCGGTAGAATTATTGTTCTATGTTTAATAAAAGCAGTAATCTGAGGTTCCGATATGGTTGCAATTAACTTTGGCAGTTTTCGTGCTAGGACAGTCGTTTATGCACCATTTTAAAGCATTAAAATTGCCATTTGTTTTGGTATATAATTTATTGCATAATGTATTTTTAGAAAATGGCCAATTGGATAGATCGGTAGAATTATTTTCCCAGGTTTAAAAAGGCGGTAATTTGAGGTTCCGATATGGTTGTGAATAACTTTGACAGTTTTCATGCTATGACAGTCATTTATGCATCATTTTAAAGCATTATGATTGCACTTTAATTTGGTATATCATTTGTGGCACAATGTGTTCGTCTAAAAAATGGTCAATTTGAAGGATCGGTAGAATTATTGTTCTATGTTTAAAAACGCGGTAATTTGAGGTTCCGATATGGTTGCAAATAACTTTGACAGTTTTCATGCTAGGGCAATAGTTTATGCATCATTTTAAAGCATTACAGTTGCACTTTATTTTGGTGTATAATTTGTGGCATAATGAATTTTTACAAAAGTTGGATAGATCGGTATATTTATTGGTACAGGTTTAAAAATGCGGTAATTCAAGGCTCCGATATGGTTGCAAATAACTTTTATAGTTTTCATGTTATAACAGTCGTTTATATATCTTTTTATTGCATTATAGTTGCCATTTGTTTTGGTATATAATTTATTGCATAATATATTTTTAGAAAATGGCCAATTGGATAGATCGGTAGAATTATTTTCACAGCTTTAAAAAGGCGGTAATTTGAGGTTCCGATATGGTTGCAAATAACATTGACAGTTTTCATGCTATGACAGTCATTTATGCTTCATTTTAAAGCATTATGATTGCACTTTAATATGGTATATAATTTGTAGCATAATGTGTGTTTTTACTAATTGGTGAATTTGATAGATCGGTAGAATTATTGTTCTATGTTTAATAAACGCGGTAATCTGAGGTTCCGATATGGCTGCAATTAACTTTGGCAGTTTTCGTGCTAGGACAGTCGTTTATGCACCATTTTAAAGCATTAAAATTGCCATTTGCTTTGGTATATAATTTATTGCATAATGTATTTTTGGAAAACGGCCAATTGGATAAATCGGTAGAATTATTTTCCCAGGTTTAAAAACGCGGTAATTTGAGGTTCCGATATGGTTGTGAATAACTTTGACAGTTTTCATGCTATGACAGTCATTTATGCATCATTTTAAAGCATTACAGTTGCACTTTGTTTTTGTGTATAATTTGTGGCATAATGAATTTTTACAAAAATTGGATAGATCGGTATATTTATTGGTACAGGTTTAAAAATGCGGTAATTTAAGGCCCCGATATGGTTGCAAATAACTTTTATAGTTTTCATGTTATAACAGTCGTTTATACATCTTTTTATTGCATTTTAGTTGCCATTTGTTTTGGTATACAATCTATTGCATAATGTATTTTTAGAAGATGGCCAATTGGATAGATCGATAGAATTATTTTCCCAGGTTTAAAAAGGCGGTAATTTGAGGTTCCGATATGGTTGTGAATTACTTTGACAGTTTTCATGCTATGACAGTCATTTATGCATCAGTTTAGAGCATTATGATTGCACTTTAATTTGGTATATCATTTGTGGCATAATGTGTTCGTCTAAAAAATGGTCAATTTGATGGATCGGTAGAATTATTGTTCTATGTTTAAAAACGCGGTAATTTGAGGTTCCGATATGGTTGCAAATAACTTTGACAGTTTTCATGCTAGGGCATTAGTTTACGCATCATTTTAAAGCATTACAGTTGCACTTTATTTTGGTGTATAATTTGTGGCATAATGAATTTTTACAAAAATTGGATAGATCGGTATATTTATTGGTACAGGTTCAAAAATGCGGTAATTTAAGGCTCCGATATGGTTGCAAATACCTTTTATAGTTTTCATGTTATAACAGTCGTTTATATATCTTTTTATTGCATTATAGTTGCCATTTGCTTTGGTATATAATTTATTCCATAATATTTTTGGAAAATGGCCAATTGGATAGATCGGTAGAATTATTTTCACAGCTTTAAAAAGGCGGTAATTTGAGGTTCCGATATGGTTACAAATAACATTGACAGTTTTCATGCTATGACAGTCATTTATGCATCATTTTAAAGCATTATGATTGCACTTTAATATGGTATATAATTTGTAGCATAATGTGTGTTTTTACAAATTGGTCAATTTGATAGATCGGATCGGTAGAATTATTGTTTTGTTTAATAAAGCAGTAATCTGAGGTTCCGATATGGTTGAATAACTTTGACAGTTTTCATGCTATGACAGTCATTTATGCATCATTTTAAAGCATTATGATTGCACTTTTTTGGTATAATTTGTGGCATAATGTGTTCGTCTAAAAAATGGTCAATTTGATGGATCGGTAGAATTATTGTTCTATGTTTAAAAACGCGGTAATTTGAGGTTCCGATATGGTTGCAAATAACTTTGACAGTTTTCATGCTAGGGCAATTAGTTTATGCATCATTTTAAAGCATTACAGTTGCACTTTATTTTGGTGTATAATTTGTGGCATAATGAATTTTTACAAAAATTGGATAGATCGGTATATTTATTGGTACAGGTTCAAAAATGCGGTAATTTAAGGCTCCGATATGGTTGCAAATAACTTTCTATAGTTTTCATGTTATAACAGTCGTTTATATATCTTTTTATTGCATTATAGTTGCCATTTGCTTTGGTATATAATTTATTCCATAATATATTTTTGGAAAATGGCCAATTGGATAGATCGGTAGAATTATTTTCACAGCTTTAAAAACGCGGGTAGTTTGAGGTTCCGATATGGCTGCAAATAACATTGACAGTTTTCACGCTATGACAGTCATTTATGCATCATTTTAAAGCATTATGATTGCACTTTAATATGGTATATCAATTTGTAGCATAATGTGTATTTTTACAAATTGGTCAATTTGATAGATCGGTAGAATTATTGTTCTATGTTTAATAAACGCAGTAATCTGAGGTTCCGATATGGTTGCAATTAACTTTGGCAGTTTTCGTGCTAGGACAGTCGTTTATGCACCATTTTAAAGCATTAAAATTGCCATTTGTTTTGGTATATAATTTATTGCATAATGTATTTTTAGAAAATGGCCAATTGGATAGATCGGTAGAATTATTTTCCCAGGTTTAAAAAGGCGGTAATTTGAGGTTCCGATATGGTTGTGAATAACTTTGACAGTTTTCATGCTATGACAGTCATTTATGCATCATTTTAAAGCATTATGATTGCACTTTAATTTGGTATATCATTTGTGGCACAATGTGTTCGTCTAAAAAATGGTCAATTTGAAGGATCGGTAGAATTATTGTTCTATGTTTAAAAACGCGGGTAATTTGAGGTTCCGATATGGTTGCAAATAACTTTGACAGTTTTCATGCTAGGGCAATAGTTTATGCATCATTTTAAAGCATTACAGTTGCACTTTATTTTGGTGTATAATTTGTGGCATAATGAATTTTTACAAAAGTTGGATAGATCGGTATATTTATTGGTACAGGTTTAAAAATGCGGTAATTCAAGGCTCCGATATGGTTGCAAATAACTTTTATAGTTTTCATGTTATAACAGTCGTTTATATATCTTTTTATTGCATTATAGTTGCCATTTGCTTTTGGTATATAATTATTGCATAATATATTTTAGAAAATTGCCAATTGGATAGATCGGTTAGATAATTATTTTCACAGGCTTTAAAAACGCGGGTTATTTGAGGTTCCGATATGGTGTGAATAACATTGACAGTTTTCATGCTATGACAGTCATTATGACACTTTATTTTTTAAAGCATTACAGTTGCACTTGTTTTTTTGTGTCTAATTTGTGGCATAATGAATTTTTACAAAAATTGGATTTAGATCGGTACTATTTATTGGTACAGGTTTAAAAATGCGGTAATTTAAGGCCCCGATATGGTTGCAAATAACTTTTATAGTTTTCATGTTATAACAGTCGTTTATACATCTTTTTATTGCATTTTAGTTGCCATTTGTTTTGGTATATAATTATTGCATAATGTATTTTTAGAAGATGGCCAATTGGATAGATCGATAGAATTATTTTCCCAGGTTTAAAAAGGCGGTAATTTGAGGTTCCGATATGGTTGTGAATTACTTTGACAGTTTTCATGCTATGACAGTCATTTATGCATCAGTTTAGAGCATTATGATTGCACTTTAATTTGGTATATCATTTGTGGCATAATGTGTTCGTCTAAAAAATGGTCAATTTGATGGATCGGTAGAATTATTGTTCTATGTTTAAAAACGCGGTAATTTGAGGTTCCGATATGGTTGCAAATAACTTTGACAGTTTTCATGCTAGGGCATTAGTTTACGCATCATTTTAAAGCATTACAGTTGCACTTTATTTTGGTGTATAATTTGTGGCATAATGAATTTTTACAAAATTGGATAGATCGGTATATTTATTGGTACAGGTTCAAAAATGCGGTAATTTAAGGCTCCGATATGGTTGCAAACTAACTTTTATAGTTTTCATGTTATAACCGTCGTTTATATATCTTTTTATTGCATTATAGTTGCCATTTGCTTTGGTATATAACTTTATTCCATAATGTATTTTTGGAAAATGGCCAATTGGATAGATCGGTAGAATTATTTTCACAGCTTTAAAAACGCGGTAGTTTGAGGTTCCGATATGGCTGCAAATAACATTGACAGTTTTCACGCTATGACAGTCATTTATGCATCATTTTAAAGCATTATGATTGCACTTTAATATGGTATATCATTTGTAGCATAATGTGTATTTTTACAAATTGGTCAATTTGATAGATCGGTAGAATTATTGTTCTATGTTTAATAAACGCAGTAATCTGAGGTTCCGATATGGTTGCAATTAACTTTGGCAGTTTTCGTGCTAGGACAGTCGTTTATGCACCATTTTAAAGCATTAAAATTGCCATTTGTTTTGGTATATAATTTATTGCATAATGTATTTTTAGAAAATGGCCAATTGGATAGATCGGTAGAATTATTTTCCCAGGTTTAAAAAGGCGGTAATTTGAGGTTCCGATATGGTTGTGAATAACTTTGACAGTTTTCATGCTATGACAGTCATTTATGCATCATTTTAAAGCATTATGATTGCACTTTAATTTGGTATATCATTTGTGGCACAATGT
Source organism: Lucilia sericata (assembly GCF_015586225.1). Classification (NCBI taxonomy): domain Eukaryota; kingdom Metazoa; phylum Arthropoda; class Insecta; order Diptera; family Calliphoridae; genus Lucilia; species Lucilia sericata. Next base: position 13,928 of record NW_023996683.1, on the reverse strand, counting down.
GTTCGTCTAAAAAATGGTCAATTTGATGGATCGGTAGAATTATTGTTCTATGTTTAAAAACGCGGTAATTGAGGTTCCGATATGGTTGCAAATAACTTTGACAGTTTTCATGCTAGGGCAATAGTTTATGCATCATTTTAAAGCATTACAGTTGCACTTTATTTTGGTTGTATAATTTGTGGCATAATGAATTTTACAAAAGTTGGATAGATCGGTATATTTATTGGTACAGGTTTCAAAAATGCGGTAATTTAAGGCTCCGATATGGTTGCAAATAACTTTTATAGTTTTCATGTTATAACAGTCGTTTATATATCTTTTTATTGCATTATAGTTGCCATTTGCTTTGGTATATAACTTATTCCATAATGTATTTTGGAAAATGGCCAATTGGATAGATCGGTAGAATTATTTTCACAGCTTTAAAAACGGCGGTAAGTTTGAGGTTCCGATATGGCTTGCAAATAACATTGACAGTTTTCACGCTATGACAGTCATTTATGCATCATTTTAAAGCATTATGATTGCACTTTAATATGGTATATCATTTGTAGCATAATGTGTATTTTTACAAATTGGTCAATTTGATAGATCGGTAGAATTATTGTTCTATGTTTAATAAAAGCGGTAATCTGAGGTTCCGATATGGTTGCAATAACTTTGGCAGTTTTCGTGCTAGGACAGTCGTTTATGCACCATTTTTATAAGCATTTAAATTGCCATTTGTTTTGGTATATAATTTATTGCATAATGTATTTTTAGAAAATGGCCAATTGGATAGATCGGTAGAATTATTTTCCCAGGTTTTAAAAAGGCGGGTAATTTGAGGTTCCGATATGGTTGTGAATTACTTTGACAGTTTTCATGCTATGACAGTCATTTATGCATCAGTTTTAGAGCATTATGATTGCACTTTAATTTGGTATATCATTTGTGGCATAATGTGTTCGTCTAAAAAATGGTCAATTTGATGGATCGGTATAGAATTATTGTTCTATGTTTAAAAACGCGGTAATTTGAGGTTCCGATATGGTTGCAAATAACTTTGACAGTTTTCATGCTAGGGCATTAGTTTACGCATCATTTTAAAGCATTACAGTTGCACTTTATTTTGGTTTATAATTTGTGGCATAATGAATTTTTACAAAAATTGGATAGATCGGTATATTTATTGGTACAGGTTCAAAAATGCTGGTAATTTAAAGCTCCGATATGGTTGCAAACAACTTTTATAGTTTTCATGTTATAACAGTCGTTTATATATCTTTTTATTGCATTATAGTTGCCATTTGCTTTGGTATATAATTTATTCCATAATATATTTTTGGAAAATGGCCAATTGGATAGATCGGTAGAATTATTTTCACAGCTTTAAAAACGCGGTAGTTTGAGGTTCCGATATGGCTGCAAATAACATTGACAGTTTCACGCTATGACAGTCATTTATGCATCATTTTAAAGCATTATGATTGCACTTTAATATGGTATATCATTTGTAGCATAATGTGTATTTTACAAATTGGTCAATTTGATAGATCGGTAGAATTATTGTTCTATGTTTAATAAACGCAGTAATCTGAGGTTCCGATATGGTTGCAATTAACTTTGACAGTTTTCGTGCTAGGACAGTCGTTTATGCACCATTTTAAAGCATTAAAATTGCCATTTGTTTTGGTATATAATTTATTGCATAATGTATTTTTAGAAAATGGCCAATTGGATAGATCGGTAGAATTATTTTCCCAGGTTTAAAAAGGCGGTAATTTGAGGTTCCGATATGGTTGTGAATAACTTTGACAGTTTTCATGCTATGACAGTCATTTTTCATGTTATAACAGTCGTTTATATATCTTTTTATTGCATTATAGTTGCCATTTGTTTTGGTATATAATTTATTGCATAATATATTTTTAGAAAATTGCCAATTGGATAGATCGGTAGAATTATTTTCACAGCTTTAAAAAGGCGGTAATTTGAGGTTCCGATATGGTTGCACATAACATTGACAGTTTTCATGCTATGACAGTCATTTATGCATCATTTTAAAGCATTACAGTTGCACTTTGATATGGTATATAATTTGTAGTATAATGTGTGTTTTTACAAATTGGTCAATTTGATAGATCGGTAGAATTATTGTTCTATGTTTAATAAAAGCAGTAATCTGAGGTTTCGATATGGTTGCAATTAACTTGGCAGTTTTCGTGCTAGGACAGTCGTATATGCACCATTTTAAAGCATTAAAATTGTCATTTGTTTTGGTATATAATTTATTGCATAATGTATTTTTAGAAGACGGCCAATTGGATAGATCGGTAGAATTATTTTCCCAGGTTTAAAAAGGCGGGTAATTTGAGGTTCCGATATAGTTGTGAATAACTTTGACAGTTTTCATGCTATGACAGTCATTATGCATCATTTTAAAGCATTATGATTGCACTTTAATTTGGTATATCATTTGTGGACACAATGTGTTCGTCTAAAAAATGGTCAATTTGAAGGATCGGTAAAATTATTGTTCTATGGTTAAAAAACGCGGTAATTTGAGGTTCCGATATGGTTGCAAATAACTTTGACAGTTTTTATGCTAGGGCAATAGTTTATGCATCATTTTAAAGCATTACAGTTGCACTTTATTTTGGTGTATAATTTGTGGCATAAAGAATTTTTACAAAAGTTGGATAGATCGGTATATTTATTGGTACAGGTTTAAAAATGCGGTAATTCAGGCTCCGATATGGTTGCAAATAACTTTTATAGTTTTCATGTTATAACAGTCGTTTATATATCTTTTATTGCATTATAGGTTGCCATTTGTTTTGGTAGAATTATTGTTCTATGTTTAATAAACGCGGTAATCTGAGGTTCCGATATGGTTGCAATTAACTTTGGCAGTTTCGTGCTAGGACAGTCGTTTATGCACCATTTTAAAGCATTAAAATTGCCATTTGTTTTGGTATATAATTTATTGCATAATGTATTTTTAGAAAACGGCCAATTGGATAAATCGGTAGAATTATTTTCCCAGGTTTAAAAGCGCGGTAATTTGAGGTTCCGATATGGTTGTGAATAACTTTGACAGTTTTCATGCTATGACAGTCATTTATGCTTCATTTTAAAGCATTATGATGCACTTTAATATGGTATTTAATTTGTAGCATAATGTGTGTTTTACTAATTGGTGAATTTGATAGATCGGTAGAATTATTGTTCTATGTTTAATAAACGCGGTAATCTGAGGTTCCGATATGGCTGCAGTTAACTTTGGCAGTTTTCGTGCTAGGACAGTCGTTTATGCACCATTTTAAAGCATTAAAATTGCCATTTGTTTTGGTATATAATTTATTGCATAATGTATTTTTAGAAAACGGCCAATTGGATAAATCGGTAGAATTATTTTCCCAGGTTTAAAAGGCGGTAATTTGAGGTTCCGATATGGTTGTGAATTACTTTGACAGTTTTCATGCTATGACAGTCATTTATGCATCAGTTTAGAGCATTATGATTGCACTTTAATTTGGTATATCATTTGTGGCATAATGTGTTCGTCTAAAAAATGGTCAATTTGATGGATCGGTAGAATTATTGTTCTATGTTTAAAAAGCGGGTAATTTGAGGTTCCGATATGGTTGCAAATAACTTTGACAGTTTTCATGCTAGGGCATTAGTTTACGCATCATTTTAAAGCATTACAGTTGCACTTTATTTTGGTGTATAATTTGTGGCATAATGAATTTTTACAAAAATTGGATAGATCGGTATATTTATTGGTACAGGTTCAAAAATGCGGTTAATTTAAGGCTCCGATATGGTTGCAAATAACTTTTATAGTTTTCATGTTATAACAGTCGTTTATATATCTTTTATTGCATTATAGTTGCCATTTGCTTTGGTATATAATTTATTCCATAATAGATTTTTGGAAAATGGCCAATTGGATAGATCGGTAGAATATTTTCACAGCTTTAAAAACGCGGTAGTTTGAGGTTCCGATATGGCTGCAAATAACATTGACAGTTTTCACGCTATGACAGTCATTTATGCATCATTTTAAAGCATTATGATTGCACTTTAATATGGTATATCATTTGTAGCATAATGTGTTTTAAAATGGTCAATTTGATAGATCGTAGTAGAATTATTGTTCTATGTTTAAAAACGCGGTAATCTGAGGTTCCGATATGGCTGCAATAACTTTGGCAGTTTTCGTGCTAGGACAGTTTATGCATCATTTTAAAGCATTAAAATTGCCATTTTTTTGGTATATAATTTATTGCATAATGTATTTTTAAAAAATTGGATGATCGGTAGAATTATTTTCCCAGGTTTAAAAATGCGGTAATTTAAGGCTCCGATATGGTTGCAATAACCTTTATAGTTTTCATGTTATAACAGTCGTTTATATATCTTTTTATTGCATTATAGTTGCCATTGCTTTGGTACTATAACTTATTCCTCATAATAGTATTTTTGGAAATGGCCAATTGGATAGATCGGTAGAATTATTTTCACAGCTTTAAAAACGCGGGTAGTTTGAGGTTCCGATATGGCTGCAAATAACATTGACAGTTTCACGCTATGACAGTCATTTATGCATTCATTTTAAAGCATTATGATTGCACTTTAATATGGTATATCATTTGTAGCATAATGTGTATTTTTTACCAAATTGGTGCAATTTGATAGATCGGTAGAATATTGTTCTATGTTTAATAAACGCAGTAATCTGAGGTTCCCGATATGGCTGCAATTAACTTTGCAGTTTTCGTGCTAGGACAGTCGTTTATGCACCATTTTAAAGCATTAAAATTGCATTTGCTTTTGGTATATTAATTTATTGCATAATGTATTTTTAGAAAACGGCCAATTGGGATAAATCGGTAGAATTATTTTCCCAGGTTTAAAACGCGGTAATTTGAGGTTCCGATATGGTTGTGAATAACTTTGACAGTTTTCATGCTATGACAGTCATTTATGCATCATTTTAAGCATTACAGTTGCACTTTGTTTTTGGTGTATAATTTGTGGCATAATGAATTTTTACAAAAATTGGATAGATCGGTATATTTATTGGTACAGGTTTAAAAATGCGGTAATTTAAGGCCCCGATATGGTTGCAAATAACTTTTATAGTTTTATGTTATAACAGTCGTTTATACATCTTTTTATTGCATTTTAGTTGCCATTTGTTTTGGTATATAATTATTGCATAATGTATTTTTAGAAGATGGCCAATTGGATAGATCGGTAGAATTATTTTCCCAGGTTTAAAAAGGCGGTAATTTGAGTTCCGATATGGTTGTGAATAACTTTGACAGTTTTCATGCTATGAGCGGTCATTTATGCATCATTTTAAAGCATTATGATTGCACTTTAATTTGGTATATCATTTGTGGCACAATGTGTTCGTCTAAAAAATGGTCAATTTGAAGGATCGGTTAGAATTATTGTTCTATGTTCTAAAAACGCGGTAATTTGAGGTTCCGATATGGTTGCAAATAACTTTGACAGTTTTCATGCTAGGGCAATAGTTTATGCATCATTTTAAAGCATTACAGTTGCACTTTATTTTGGTGTATAATTTGTGGCATAATGAATTTTTACAAAAGTTGGATAGATCGGTATATTTATTGGTACAGGTTTAAAAATGCGGTAATTCAAGGCTCCAATATGGTTGCAAATAACTTTTATAGTTTTCATGTTATAACAGTCGTTTATATCTCTTTTTATTGCATTATAGTTGCCATTTGTTTTGGTATATAATTTTTTGCATAATATATTTTTAGAAAATTGCCAATTGGATAGATCGGTAGAATTATTTTCACAGCTTTAAAAAGGCGGTAATTTGAGGTTCCGATATGGTTGCAAATAACATTGAAAGTTTTCATGCTATGACAGTCATTTATGCATCATTTTAAAGCATTATGATTGCACTTTAATATGGTATATAATTTGTAGCATAATGTGTGTTTTTACAAATTGGTCAATTTGATAGATCGGTAGAATTATTGTTCTATGTTTAACAAAAGCAGTAATCTGAGGTTTCCGATATGGTTGCAATTAACTTTGGCAGTTTTCGTGCTAGGACAGTCGTTTATGCACCATTTTAAAGCATTAAATTTGCCATTTGTTTTGGTATATAATTTATTGCATAATGTATTTTTAGAAGATGGCCAATTGGAAAGATCGATAGAATTATTTTCCCAGGTTTAAAAAGGCGGTAATTTGAGGTTCCGATATGGTGGTGAATAACTTTACAGTTTTCATGCTATGACAGTCATTTATGCATCAGTTTAGAGCATTATGATTGCACTTTAATTTGGTATATCATTTGTGGCATAATGTGTTCGTCTAAAAAATGGTCAATTTAATGGATCGGTTAGGATTATTGTTCTATGTTTAAAAACGCGGTAATTTGAGGTTCCGATATGGTTGCAAATAACCTTTGACAGTTTTCATGCTAGGGCAATAGTTTATGCATCATTTTAAAGCATTACAATTGCACTTTATTTTGGTTGTATAATTGTGGCATAATGAATTTTTACAAAAGTTGGATAGATCGGTATAATTTATTGGTTTAGGTTTAAAAATGCGGTAATTCAAGGCTCCGATATGGTTGCAAATAACTTTTATAGTTTTCATGTTATAACAGTCGTTTATATATCTTTTTATTGCATTATAGTTGCCATTTGTTTGGTATATAATTTATTGCATAATATATTTTTAGAAATTGCCAATTGGATAGATCGGTAGAATTATTTTCACAGCTTTAAAAAGGCGGTAATTTGAGGTTCCGATATGGTTGCAAATAACATTGACAGTTTTCATCGTTATGACAGTCATTTATGCATCATTTTAAAGTATTTATATTGCACTTTAATATGGTATATCATTTGTAGCATAATGTGTGTTTTTTACAAATTGGTCAATTTGATAGATCGGTAGAATATTGTTCTATGTTTAATAAAAAGCAGTAATCTGAGGTTCCGATATGTTTGCAATTAAACTTTGGCAGTTTTCGTGCTAGGACAGTCGTTTATGCACCATTTTAAAGCATTAAAAATTGCCATTTGTTTTGGTATATAATTTTTTGCATAATGAATTTTAAGAAAATGGCCAATTGGATAGATCGGTAGAATTATTTTCCCAGGTTTAAAAAGGCGGTAATTTGAGGTTCCGATATGGTTGTGAATAACTTTGACAGTTTTCATGCTATGACAGTCATTTATGCATCAGTTTAGAGCATTATGATTGCACTTTAATTTGGTATATCATTTGTGGCATCAATGTGTTCGTCTAAAAAATGGTCAATTTGATGGATCGGTAGATTATTGTTTCTATGTTTAAAAACGCGGTAATTTGAGGTTCCGATATGGTTGCAAATAACTTTGACAGGTTTTCATGCTAGGGCAATAGTTTATGCATCATTTTAAAGCATTACAGTTGCACTTTATTTTGGTGTATAATTTGTGGCATAATGAATTTTTACAAAAGTTGGATAGATCGGTATAATTTATTGGTACAGTTTTAAAAATGCGGTAATTCAAGGCTCCGATATGGTTTGCAAATAACATTGACAGTTTTCATGCTATGACAGTCATTTATGCATCATTTTAAAGCATTATGATTGCACTTTAATATGGTGTATAATTTGTAGCATAATGTGTGTTTTTTTACAAATGGTCAATTTGATAGATCGGTAGAATTATTGTTCTATGTTTAATAAAAGCAGTAATCTGAGGTTCCGATATGTCTGCAATTAACTTTGGCAGTTTTCGTGCTAGGACAGTCGTTTTAAAGCATTAAAATTGCCATTTGTTTTGGTATATAATTTATTGCATAATGTATTTTAAGAAAATGGCCAATTGGATAGATCGTTAGAATTATTTTCCCAGGTTTGAAAAGGCGGTAATTGAGGTTCCGATATGGTTGTGAATAACTTTGACAGTTTTCATGCTATGACAGTCATTTATGCATCAGTTTAGAGCATTATGATTGCACTTTAATTTGGTATATAATTTGTGGCATAATGTGTTCGTCTAAAAAATGGTCAATTTGATGGATCGGTAGAATTATTGTTCTATGTTTAAAAAACGCGGTCATTTGAGGTTCCGATATGGTTGCAAATAACTTTGACAGTTTTCATGCTAGGGGCAATAGTTTATGCATCATTTTAAAGCATTACAGTTGCACTTTATTTTTGTGTATAATTTGTGGCATAATGAATTTTTACAAAAATTGGATAGATCGGTATATTTATTGGTACAGGTTTAAAAAATGCGGTAATTTAAGGCCCCGATATGGTTGCAAATAACTTTATAGTTTTCATGTTTATAACAGTCGTTTATACATCTTTTTATTGCATTTTAGTTGCCATTTGTTTTGGTATATAATTTATTGCATAATGTTTTTTTAGAAAATGGCCAATTGGATAGATCGGTAGAATTATTTTCCCAGGTTTAAAAAGGCGGTAATTTAAGGTTCCGATATGGTTGTGAGTAACTTTGACAGTTTTCATGCTATGACAGTTATTTATGCATCATTTTAAAGCATTATGATTGCACTTTAATATGGTATATAATTTGTAGCATAATGTGTGTTTTTTACAAATTGGTCAATTTGATAGATCGGAAGAATTATTGTTCTATGTTTAATAAAGCAGTAATCTGAGGTTCCGATATGGTTGCAATTAACTTTGGCAGTTTTCGTGCTAGGGCATTAGTTTACGCATCATTTTAAAGCATTACCAGTTGCACTTTATTTTGGTGTATAATTTGTGGCATAATGAATTTTTACAAAAATTGGATAGATCGGTATATTTATTGGTACAGGTTCAAAAATTTATGCATCATTTTAAAGCATTATGATTGCACTTTAATATGGTATAATTGGTAGCATAATGTGTGTTTTTACAAATTGGTCAATTTGATAGATCGGTAGAATTATTGTTCTATGTTTAATAAAGCAGTAATCTGAGGTTTCGATATGGTTGCAATTAACTTGGCAGTTTTCGTGCTAGGACAGTCGTTTATGCACCATTTTAAAGCATTAAAATTGCCATTGTTTTGGTATATAATTTATTGCATAATGTATTTTAAGAAAATGGCCAATTGGATAGATCGGTAGAATTATTTTCCCAGGTTTAAAAAGGGGTATTTGAGGTTCCGATATGGTTGTGAATAACTTTGACAGTTTTCATGCTATGACAGTCATTTATGCATCAGTTTAGAGCATTATGATTGCACTTTAATTTGGTATATCATTTGTGGCATAATGTGTTCGTCTAAAAAATGGTCAATTTGATGGATCGGTAGAATTATTGTTCTATGTTTAAAAACGCGGTAATTTGAGGTTCCGATATGGTTGCAAATAACTTTGACAGTTTTCATGCTAGGGAATAGTTTATGCATCATTTTAAAGCATTACAGTTGCACTTATTTTGGTGTATAATTTGTGGCATAATGAATTTTTACAAAAGTTTGGATAGATCGGTATATTATTGGTACAGGTTTAAAAATGCGGTAATTCAAGGCTCCGATATGGTTGCAAATAACTTTTATAGTTTTCATGTTATAACAGTCGTTTATATATCTTTTTATTGCATTATAGTTGCCATTTGTTTTGGTATATAATTTATTGTTGCAAATAACATTTACAGTTTTCATGCTATGACAGTCATTTATGCATCATTTTAAAGCATTATGATTGCACTTTAATATGGTATATACTTTGTAGCATAATGTGGTGTTTTTACTAATTGGTGAATTTGATAGATCGGTAGAATTATTGTTCTATGTTTAATAAACGCGGTAATCTGAGGTTCCGATATGGCTGCAATTAACTTTGGCAGTTTTCGTGCTAGGACAGTTGTTTATGCACCATTTTAAAGCATTAAAAATTGCCATTAAATTTATGCATCAGTTTAGAGCATTATGATTGCACTTAATTTGGTATATAATTTGTGGCATAATGTGTTCGTCTAAAAAATGGTCAATTTGATGGATCGGTAGAATTATTGTTCTATGTTTAAAAACGCGGTCATTTGGAGTTCCGATATGGTTGCAAATAACTTGACAGTTTTCATGCTAGGGCAATAGTTATGCATCATTTTAAAGCATTACAGTTGCACTTTATTTTTGTGTATAATTTGTGGCATAATGAATTTTTACAAAATTGGATAGATCGGTATATTTATTGGTACAGGTTTAAAAATGCGGTAATTTAAGCCCCGATATGGTTGCAAATAACATTTATAGTTTTCATGTTATAACAGTCGTTTATACATCTTTTTATTGCATTTTAGTTGCCATTTGTTTGGTATATAATTTATTGCATATGTTTTTTTAGAAAATGCCAATTGGATAGATCGGTAGAATTATTTTCCCAGGTTTAAAAAGGCGGTTAATTTAAGGTTCGCGATATGGTTGTGAGTAACTTTGACAGTTTTCATGCTTGACAGTTATTTATGCATCATTTTAAGCATTATGATTGCACTTTAATATGGTATATAATTTGTAGCATAATGTGTGTTTTTACAAATTGGTCAATTTGATAGATCGGAAGAATTATTGTTCTATGTTTAATAAAAAGTAATCTGAGGTTCCGATATGGTTGCAATTACTTTGGCAGTTTTCGTGCTAGGGCATTAGTTTACGCATCATTTTAAAGCATTACAGTTGCACTTTATTTGGTGTATAATTGTGCATAATGAATTTTACAAAAATTGGATAGATCGGTATATTTATTGTACAGGTTCAAAATTTATGCATCATTTTAAAGCATTATGATTGCACTTTAATATGGTATATAATTTGTAGCATAATGTGTTTTTACAAATTGGTCAATTTGATAGATCGGTAGAATTATTGTTCTATTTAATAAAAGCAGTAATCTGAGGTTTCGATATGGTTGCAATTAACTTTGGCAGTTTTCGTGCTAGGACAGTCGTTTATGCACCATTTTAAAGCATTAAAATTGCCATTTGTTTTGGTATATAATTTATTGCATAATGTATTTTAAGAAAATGGCCAATTGGATAGATCGGTAGAATTATTTTCCCAGGTTTAAAAAGGCGGTAATTTGAGGTTCCGATATGGTTGTGAATACTTTGACAGTTTTCATGCTATGACAGTCATTTATGCATCAGTTTAGAGCATTATGATTGCACTTTAATTTGGTATATCATTTGTGGCATAATGTGTTCGTCTAAAAAATGGTCAATTTGATGGATCGGTAGAATTATTGTTCTATGTTTAAAAACGCGGTAATTTGAGGTTCCGATATGGTTGCAAATAACTTTGACAGTTTTCATGCTAGGGAATAGTTTATGCATCATTTTAAAGCATTACAGTTGCACTTTATTTTGGTGTATAATTTGTGGCATAATGAATTTTTACAAAAGTTGGATAGATCGGATATTTATTGGTACAGGTTTAAAAATGCGGTAATTCAAGGCTCCGATATGGTTGCAAATAACTTTTATAGTTTTCATGTTATAACAGTCGTTTATATATCTTTTTATTGCATTATAGTTGCCATTTGTTTTGGTATATAATTTATTGTTGCAAATAACATTTACAGTTTTCATGCTATGACAGTCATTTATGCATCATTTTAAAGCATTATGATTGCACTTTAATATGGTATATAATTTGTAGCATAATGTGTGTTTTTACTAATTGGTGAATTTGATAGATCGGTAGAATTATTGTTCTATGTTTAATAACGCGGTAATCTGAGGTTCCGATATGGCTGCAATTAACTTTGGCAGTTTTCGTGCTAGGACAGTTGTTTATGCACCATTTTAAAGCATTAAAATTGCCATTTGTTTTGGTATATAATTTATAGCATAATGTATTTTTAGAAAACGGCCAATTGGATAAATCGGTAGAATTATTTTCCCAGGTTTAAAAACGCGGTAATTTGAGGTCCCGATATGGTTGTGAATAACTTTGACAGTTTTCATGCAATGACAGTCATTTATGCATCATATTAAAGCATTACAGTTGCACTTTATTTTGGTGTATAATTTGTGGCATAATGAATTTTTACAAAAATTGGATAGATCGGTATATTTATTGGTACAGGTTCAAAAATGCGGTAATTTAAGGCTCCGATATGGTTGCAAATAACTTTTATAGTTTTCATGTTATAACAGTCGTTTATATATCTTTTTATTGCATTATAGTTGCCATTTGCTTTGGTATATAATTTATTCCATAATATATTTTTGGAAAATGGCCAATTGGATAGATCGGTAGAATTATTTTCACAGCTTTAAAAACGCGGTAGTTTGAGGTTCCGATATGGCTGCAAATAACATTGACAGTTTTCACGCTATGACAGCCATTTATGCATCATTTTAAAGCATTATGATTGCACTTTAATATGGTATATCATTTGTAGCATAATGTATATTTTTACAAATTGGTCAATTTGATAGATCGGTAGAATTATTGTTCTATGTTTAATAAAAGCAGTAATCTGAGGTTCCGATATGGTTGCAATTAACTTTGGCAGTTTTCATGCTAGGGCAATAGTTTATGCATCATTTTAAAGCATTACAGTTGCACTTTATTTTGGTGTATAATTTGTGGCATAATGAATTTTTACAAAAGTTGGATAGTGTTTATGCCAAACAACAATTGTCCATTTATTCATAATCTCCCCGCAAATTCCTATTTCTTATGACATATATCGATACTGAATGCTATGAATTGCAGCATATGTAAAGTTGTCATAAAGTTCTAAATAAAACGTCAATTATTTCAAATATGTCGTAAAATCTTATTTCCGCCAGAAAGAAACTTTCTTTTGTGCAAATTCGTCCACTTTCCTATCCTTGGTAAGAATTCCTTAAATAATTTAATAAATATCCAAAGAAAGAAAACATAATTCCTGTGTTTTATTTTCTTTATTTTTTTTCATTCCTTGCTTATTAAATTATTCTGAGTTACAAAATATATTCATATATTTTGTTTTGGCTCAGAGAGAATAATAAAGTTTTCCAATCATCCAGCCTTTCATCCCCATCCAAAGCTTTGAGCGAAACAGATAGATCGGTATATTTATTGGTACAGGTTTAAAAATGCGGTAATTCAAGGCTCCGATATGGTTGCAAATAACTTTTATAGTTTTCATGTTATAACAGTCGTTTATATATCTTTTTATTGCATTATAGTTGCCATTTGTTTTGGTATATAATTTATTGCATAATATATTTTTAGAAAATTGCCAATTGGATAGATCGGTAGAATTATTTTCACAGCTTTAAAAAGGCGGTAATTTGAGGTTCCGATATGGTTGCAAATAACATTGACAGTTTTCATGCTATGACAGTCATTTATGCATCATTTTAAAGCATTATGATTGCACTTTAATATGGTATATAATTTGTAGCATAATGTGTGTTTTTACAAATTGGTCAATTTGATAGATCGGTAGAATTATTGTTCTATGTTTAATAAAAGCAGTAATCTGAGGTTCCGATATGGTTGCAATTAACTTTGGCAGTTTTCGTGCTAGGACAGTCGTTTATGCACCATTTTAAAGCATTAAAATTGCCATTTGTTTTGGTATATAATTTATTGCATAATGTATTTTAAGAAAATGGCCAATTGGATAGATCGGTAGAATTATTTTCCCAGGTTTAAAAAGGCGGTAATTTGAGGTTCCGATATGGTTGTGAATAACTTTGACAGTTTTCATGCTATGACAGTAATTTATGCATAAGTTTAGAGCATTATGATTGCATTTTTTTGGTATATCATTTGTGGCACAATGTGTTCGTCTAAAAAATGGTCAATTTGATGGATCGGTAGAATTATTGTTCTATGTTTAAAAACGCGGTAATTTGAGGTTCCGATATGGTTGCAAATAACTTTGACAGTTTTCATGCTAGGGCAATAGTTTATGCATCATTTTAAAGC
>NW_023996682.1:30000-42387 GCF_015586225.1 Lucilia sericata | reverse complement strand
CAGATTGGCTGATATTGGTAAAGAAACTTTAGCAAACGGAGAAGAAATTCCATTACCTAAAGTTCTATTGGCTACAATAGGAAAGGTGAAATTTAAAATATTATTCCAAAAATAACACTTATAAATCGAATTTCTTTTTAGGATTCGAAAAAGAATACAGTTTTGGTTTATGGCCACTTGGATGTTCAACCAGCCCTTAAAGAAGACGGCTGGGCCACCGAACCCTTCGAACTAACCGAAATAGATGGTAAATTATGGGGTCGTGGATCGACTGATGACAAGGGTCCCGTACTTTGTTGGATACATGCTATTGAAGCTTATCAGAAATTAAATATTGATTTACCTGTCAATGTTAAATTTGTTTTGGAGGGAATGGAAGAAAGTGACAGCGAAGGCTTAGATGAGCTTCTCATGAGTCTTAAAAATGATTTTTTGCGTGATGTTGATTACGTTTGCATTTCGGATAATTATTGGTTAGGCAAAACTAAACCCTGCCTAACCTATGGTCTACGTGGTTTGGTCTACTTTACCATTGAAATTGAATGTGCTCAGAAGGATTTACATAGTGGTGTATTTGGTGGTACTGTCCATGAGGCTATGCCTGATTTGTGTTGGCTTTTAAGTACTTTAGTGGATAAAGATACTAATATTCTAATACCGGGCATTGATAGAGATGTGAGTTGTATAATGTTGGTATTACTTGAGGAATATGGATTGTATTGTTTTTTGTTTTTGATAGGTTGCTCCTTTATTACACAATGAATTGGAAATTTATGATAAAATTGATCATGATGTTGAGGAATTAAGTAAGTACTATTTTATTTTCATTTACACAAAACCTTTTAGGAGGCTAAACGTTTAATCTTCTGGCACTGAAACTGCTCCACTAATTTTCCATAAAGTAATTAAAAACTATATGCATTATTTTAGAAAAGATATCGGTGCAACTAAATTGCCTCACAACGAGAACAAATCTCAATTGTTAATGCACAGATGGCGTTATCCTTCTTTATCGATACACGGCATTGAAGGTGCCTTCTCAGAAGCCGGTGCCAAAACAGTTATACCCGCCAAAGTTATTGGCAAGTTTTCAATACGTTTAGTATACAACCAAGATCCCGATCATGTAACCGAATGTGTTCTTAAATATCTAAATGAGAAATGGTCCGAACGTAGTTCACCCAATAAAATGATAGTGAAAATGATAAGTTCCGCTAAACCATGGTCTGGCGATCCCAATCATCCTCATTATGAAGCTGCTAAACGAGCAATAAAGCATGTCTTCCACGTTGAACCTGATATGACACGTGAAGGCTGTTCTATACCCATAACTTTGACATTGCAAGAGGCAACGGGTAAAAATGTTATTCTAGTGCCTGTGGGGGCCAGTGATGATGGTGCCCATTCTCAAAAGGAAAAGATTGATATTTATAATTACATTGAAGGAGTAAGTTTATTTATTATTTTTAATATAATTGGTGCTGAAAGATATTTTATTGTATTTACAGACTAAACTCTTGGGATCTTATTTATATGAAGTTGGTCAATTAAATTAAGTTTACTTTCATTATTAAATACATTATTGAAAAACAAGATTTAAATCTGGGTAAGAAATGTTCTGCGGGTTATTTTTAAACGTAAAAAAAAAACTTAAAAAATAGAAACGAAATTTGAAGAAAAATGTAAATTTACAAAATTTTTTCTTTATTCCAAATTTGTGACAAATTATTTATAACATCTTTAGCTGCTGCTGTCTTGTGTTTCATAAAATAACCCTGAATCTGAGCTGGACTAACGGGTTTGCCAACAGCTAGCACAGCCTTGGCAAAATCGCTAGCATAATCATTTGATGAATTATCCTCCTGTTTGTAGAATCTATTAAACATTTCCACTAGTTGATATTCCGAACAGAAACCCATATATGATTGCATATCAACACGACCTGGTCTTATCAGAGCAGGATCTAATCGTTCAAGGTAGTTTGTGGTCATAAATACTATACGCGCTTCAGTAGATGCAACACCATCTAGGCAGTTAAGAAGGCCGCTAAATGTTACCCTATTTAAACCATCATATGCTGCGGACTGTTTTGAAACATCATCCCGAGAAGCAAATGCAGCATCAACATCCTCCAATAATATTATCGACTGTTCCGGTGCAACATTTAGAAGATGATTGAGGCGATCGTCTGTCAATCCCCTTTCTGACAAATTGAGAAGGCATATTCCATATTCCAATTCCCCGGCTAATGCCGTAATAAAACTAGATTTACCGCAACCAGGAGGTCCATATAGTAAATAACCTCTTCGATAAGGAATACCTCTGTCAATGTACCATTGCGAATTACTTATGAATTCTTTACAATCTGAAATTATTTGCTCACTTACTCCTTTATCTAGAACAACAGATGATACTGGTCGACCGTCTACGAGGATGCCCAAACTGTCTCCACTCAGGACCCATAGCAGTATACATAATTGTTTTTCCTTCCGTTGCTTCTATTGCGAGTTTCGCGCGTCTTCTAAAATATCAAAATATATCTGCTTATTTCGACCAAAGGCAGTAAGAGTTACGGATTCCCATGGAACACCCATTTGCAAATCAAGTGTCTGTTGTTCTCGATTTTCTTTCTACTTGACTCCAACGCCGCGGTAATACATAAATGCTTTCCTATACTGGGAATAAATCGTATTTTGTTTCGATTTTCCCCGTGTCTTTTTGAACAAATGATGTTTCACGCTTAAATGTTGCGTTTCTCGCGCCCCCTCTAGTAGTTATCCATTGAAGAAGCCAATGATATGACTTATCGCGACAAGGAACTTCTAAAGTTATCATTAAATGACGTCGAAAGAGTACCAAACCACCTTGCGGACCTTTTCGCAATATTGCTGCACCAGCGCCAATTCCAAACAAACCAAATCCTGCACTAAAATATGGATTAGTTGACAAACTGCTTATTATCTCACTTATTGGCATCCTGTTTTTACCTTATCAAAAGCACAGACAGTCATAACGTTGAAATTCAAAGTGTATTCCCAGTAAACAATTTTTGACCAATTCGGTCAGAAATTATACCGAAAATTTGCACAAGATGGCGATTTCGTATCCAAGTCGGTTAGGAAATGTTACGAAAATCGTATGGGAGAATTCGTAACTGTTGTCTGAAGAAATTCGGAAAAATTTTTTAGATTTGTCGGTCAGAATTTTAAAATAACAAAAATACATTTATTTACGATAGATAGTTAACGTTAAAATGGAGAATAGATAAATCGTTAAGTCAACCGATATTTATTGTTACATAACGAATCGGTTGAAAACATTGAAAAGTTACAGAATAGGGTAAGAATTATTTAGAAAACTTCTGACATCAGACATGTCTAAAAAAATTGTTTACTAGGTTAATAAAGTGACGGCAGAACCTAGCCCTGATTTAGACTGCGCAATTATAATTGCGCAAGTTTTGATTTTGTATGTGAGAGAGAAGAAGACAGAAATAAAATGATTCTCTCCCTCAACTCAAACTCCCTAGCGCAAGTAAATTGTCCAGTCTAAACCAGGACTTTCTTGTTGTACAACATCTAAAATCGCAGGCAATTTGTTTTCTGTTCATTGACCATCTGTCAAAATTTGAATGTTGTTTTTGTTACTTTTACAGCTGATTACAATTCTAACCACAATCGTATGGAGAGCAAAAATCATCATGTTGTTAGCGATTGCGACTGGACTTTAGACTAGAAAGACTAGACTACAAAATAGACTAGCCTATTGACTAGACTATAGACTAGACTATTGACTAGACTATACACTAGACAATAGAGTATACTATAGACTAGACTATGGCTAGACTATAGACTACACTATAACTAGACTATAGACTAGACTATAGACTAGACTATAGACTAGACTATAGACTAGACTATAGACTAGACTATAGACTAGACTATTGACTAGACTATAGACTAGACTATAGACTAGACTATAGACTAGACTATAGACCTAGACTATAGACTAGACTATAGACTAGACTATAGGACTAGACTATAGACTAGACTATAGACTAGACTATAGACTAGACTATAGACTAGACTATAGACTAGACTATAGACTAGGACTATAGACTAGACTATAGACTAGACTATAGACTAGACTATAGACTAGACTATAGACTAGACTATAGACTAGACTATAGACTAGACTATAGACTAGACTATAGACTAGACTAGACTAGACTAGACTAGACTAGACTATAGACTAGACTATAGACTAGACTATAGACTAGACTATAGAATAGACTATAGACTAGACTATAGACTAGACTATAGAATAGACTATAGACTAGACTATAGAATAGACTATAGACTAGACTATAGTCTAGACTATAGACTAGACTATAGACTAGACTATAGAATAGACTAAACTAGACTATAGACTAGACTATAGACTAGACTATAGACTAGACTATAGACTAGACTATAGATAGACTAGACTAGACTATAGACTAGACTATAGACTAGACTATAGACTCGACTATAGACTAGACTATAGTCTTGACTATAGACTATACTGGACTATAGACTAGACTATAGCCTAGACTATAGATTAGACTACAGACAAGACTATAGACTAGAATATCTAGACTATAGACTAAAATATCTATTCTATTTACTATAATACATACATGTATTTTACAAATACGAACAAAAACATAAAAAATAAAATAGAAATTTGCAAAAAAAAATAAATTTAGAAAATTTTTTCTTTATTCCAAATTTGTGACAAATTATTTACAACATCTTTAGCTGCTGCTGTCTTGTGTTTCATAAAATAACCCTGAATCTGAGCTGGACTTACGGGTTTGCCAACAGCTAGCACAGCCTTGGCAAAATCGAGAGCATAATTATTTGATGAATTATCCTCCTGCTTGTAGAATCTATTAAACATTTCCACTAGTTGATATTCCGTACAGAAACCCACATATGTTTGCATATCAACACGACCTGGTCTTATCAGAGCAGGATCTAAGCGGTCAAGGTAGTTTGTGGTCATAAATACTATGCGTGCTTCAGTAGAGGCGACACCATCTAGACAGTTGAGTAGTCCACTGAATGTTACCCTATTTAAACCATCATATGCTGCAGACTGTTTCGAAACATCTTCTCGGGAAGCGAAAGCAGCATCAACATCCTCTAATAGAATAATTGACTGTTCTGGTGCAACATTTAGCAGGTGATTAAGGCGATCATCTGTCAATCCCCTTTCTGACAAATTGAGAAGACATATTCCATATTCCAATTCCCCGGCTAATGCCGTAATAAAACTAGATTTACCGCAACCAGGAGGACCATATAGTAAATAACCTCTGCGATAAGGAATTCCCCGGTCAGTGTACCATTGTGAATTACTTATGAATTCTTTACAATCTGAAATTATTTGCTCACTTACTCCCTTGTCTAGAACAACCGAAGATACTGGTCGACGTCTACGTGGATGACCGAATGGTCTCCACTCCGGACCCATAGCAGTATACATAATAGTTTTTTCCTTCTGTTGCTTCTAAGGCAAGTTGTCGTGCATCTTCTAAATATCAAAATATAGCTGCTTATTACGACCAAAGGCAGTAAGAGTTACAGGACTCCCATGGCACACCCATATGCAAGTCAAGCGTCTGTTGTTCTCGATTCCTTTCCACTTGGATCCAAACGCCGCGATAATACATTAAATGCTTTCCTATACTAGGAATGAAATCGTATTTTGTTTGGATTTTTCCCCGTGTCTTTCTGGACAAACGATGTCTCAACGCTTAAATGTTGTGTTTCCCTGGCGCCTCTAGTAGTTTATCCATTGAAGAAGCCATTGATAAGACTTGTCGCGACAAGGAACTTCTAAAGTTATCATAAAATGACGTCGAAAAAGTACCAGACCACCTTGCAGACCTTTTCGCAATATTGCTGCACCAGCGCCTATTACCAAACAAACCAAATCCAGCTCCGAAATATGGATTAGTTGACAAACTGCTTATTATCTCGCTTATCGGCATACTGTCCACAGATATAACTCCCTTATTTAACTAATCAAAAGCAAAGTGTATTAATAAAGTTTACGACAGAACTTCTTGTGCAACCTCTTCAATCTTCACAAGCAATTTGTTTCTGTTATCCACTAACCCATATGGTATGTGTCAAAATTTGCCTGTTGTTTTTGTTTTCAAAGTTTGTTTTCATTATTGGTGCGAAGAAAGCGACACACGGAATTAGAAGAAAATTTTGAGTTTGGGAATTAAAAACCGAGAAGTAAAATACCCCTATTTTACATATTATAAGTGGAAAGTAAAAATACGCATATATTGTGTATTTTCTTAAGAAAACTGACTTTGGAAATAAACACTGGCAATCGCGCTAAAAACTGTACGTATTCAAATACATTATTATTTACATAGAATTTACATTTTCTTTAAAACTTTTCTTTTCTTATTTATCAGTTACAGTTTAACTGTAATTTAAATTATCGAAATACTGCGTATCATTAAAACCTGCTTTATCTTTCATTCTACAATTATCCGGCAACATTGTTTACGATCAACACCTGTTAAAATATTTTATTTATCTGCAACCAGAGACTTACGCGATTCGGTTTAAGCGACTAAGCCTAGCCACCGAACAAATGTCAAAGCCGTCGCCGCCGAAAATTTTTCCGCTATACTCCTATACCGAGGGTCATTGTGCAAAGAAACAGCAAGTGTTTGGTTTAATTTAGATAAATTGTTAATAACTATGATGAAAATGTTTTTCCAGGCGGGTGTTGTTTTCGTTTAATACCCAAAAGTGTTTATTGAAATCTAGATTTGGCGTATTTGTGAGATCTAGAAGATTAAAAAATTGAAGTAATGGTGTTAATAAATTATTTATTGGTCTATAAAGAACGTCTTTCTTTTCAAGAAAGAGGAGGCATCATGATGGGTCTCCTGGAAGAATGCCCACAAGAGAGTGGCAATTATTATACCTCCCTAGTCACCTAGGCGGGTGGTGGTCGGTCGGCTAGTGGTGACATGGTATATTATCACCTAGAGGCATGGACGGAAGCTGATTGCCGTATTCAGGGGGTATCCTTGGGATACATACTTATTATTATACCATTGATCTCAGCAGAATAATACATAATAAAATAATTTTTGTTGGAACGAAAATATGTAATGTAAATATGTATATGAAATCTTCTTCAGAAAATGACTTAAACGCACATAAATGGCTTTCAAATGTCGATGTCGACGAAAAAAACATTTTTAGGAACCGAATCCTACATTTATGAAAAATAAAATTATGAGGATCGGTCCGCCATTATAACCCTCTTACAGAAAATTAGTTTATAGCTAATACATCATACCAAAAGTTATCATTATGATAGAATTATAGTAGAATTAAAAAAAGTACTTTAAATTATAGAGAACTTTGTCCATAATTGACCCAAATCCACATTAAGTCCCTAATCCGAAAATCACGGTGACGTTCTTATTAATCTAATGATCAAAGTCCATATATATATGTATATGACCACTTCCGAAATTTGCTTTTTTACGACAAATGATTGCCGAATATAACTCTTACTCCTTACTTATTTTAATCATAAAGAAATACAGCTAAAATAGGAATAGTCTGCCTTTAGAGTTGCGAGTTTTCATACACTCTAATAATGTTTTCAAAGTGAAACTGGGAAACTAATAGAACTAAATTCTTCAAATTTTGGCACGAAGAACTTTAATATTCATCTGAACATTTTGGAGAAAAAAGGGCGGACTTTCATCTGGGGGGCTTGGAACTACCATATGAATTAAATAGAAAAATTCGTATATCTGAGAACTATTAGAGCTATAGTCTTCAAATTTTACTAAAGAACATTTAGAGAAATTGCAATAATTTGCGTGGAATCTCCCATATGTAACAAATTGTATATCTGGAAAACCATTGTAGCTAGAATCAATCAAAATCGTTAAGCTATTTATATTTTCTTATGCAAAATTTTTTAGAAACTGATTTTCTGCAAGATGTTTTATATGGAGGATAGGGTTAAATATCGGCAGATCCTCGTAAAACTTGGAGAAAGGATTTGTTTTTAATTTTTAAGAATTTTTTATTCATCCTGCATAATTTCTCACACAACTTTGAGCTTGCTCTGTTTTGTTGTTATAAACAATATATTTGCTTCCAAAATCCCACTTTCTGATCTCTCGGATTCCGTTTTTTATTTAAAATTGTTGAAAATTTAAAAACTAAACGTAGTTGAAAACTTAGCCGGCTTACAGTCGATCTTAAGCCGCCGCCGACATATTTGGTGTCAGTCGCCGCCGCCGTTAATATTTGTCGGCGCAGGGCTCTGTCTGCAACTCCAGCGGCAAAATTTTTTTAACTGTTTTTTTTTACTCGAAAAAATGTCTCAAATTCCTTTATTACCCCGAGAATCTGGAGAATTTATAGTGAAAAATGCAAAATATATTAAAGTAAAACCAGAAGGCATTGAGAATCTTTGCCAAGAAATAATCAAAGGCATACAAGACCAGCGCATCAACGTAAACAATTTTTCGCAACATGATTTGCATCCAAAGCCCACAGATGCTTATGCTTTGGAATGGATATTTGTGGTGGACACATTGAATTTTTGTTTCTGGACGCCCAGTAAGTACCAAATACAAATAGCAAATTTTAACATAATATTCGAATGACTTAATTATATTCCAGCTGATTATACCAAATACAAGGTAATGGGATATACCGGCTATTTTGCTCTCTGTGCTGCCCTTAACCGAGCCATGCAGGAAGGCTTGGATATAACAAATGCTGAGTATTATAGTAAAATTACCATGGACACCGTTAAACATATATTCCGTTCTGATGATGGAAACACTATGGTGCCTTTGCTGGAAGAACGTTTAAAATGTTTTCATGAAGTTGGTCAGAGACTTTTGGAGAAGTGGCAGGGAAAATTTGAAAATGTGGTTAAAGCAGCCGAGGGATCAGCTTTAAATTTGTTAAAACTTATCGTCCAGGAATTCCCCTGCTTTAGGGATGAAGCTGATTTTTGTGGCCAACGTGTAGCTTTATACAAACGAGCTCAATTCTGGTAGGAGATGTATGGGCCTGTTTCAGGGGTGAAGGTTTGGGTGCATTTAAAGATTTATACCAAATCACCATGTTTGCTGACTACCGTGTACCACAGGTGTTGGTACATTTTGGTTCATTGGAGTACAATGAAGAATTAATGCAGCTATTAAAATCTGATGAATTGCTTAAGAATGGTGATCCCCGGGAAGTGGAAATAAGAGGTGCTTCCATTTACATAGTCGAACAAGTTAAGGACAAGGTGTTACAAGTATTAGAAGAAAAACATCCCAATATATCTAAAGATCATGTTAATTCCATACTAATTGACCATTTCCTTTGGGATTACAGACGCCAATATGCCAAAGAATTGGAATATATACCATTCCATAAAGTGTTAAGTGTATACTATTAAGTTCTTAAAAGTTTTGTAATAAAAAAAAAAATAAATTGTTTGCAAGTTTGTTTACAAAAATATTTTGTATTTTCTGTTGTTTTTTAATTCCTTAAAAACTTTTTGTAGGCAGCAAATGCAAATTCACACTACATTAAAATCTACTTCTGTTTTGCAATAAACAAACAATCTATTGTAGGGAAACGGGCTTCTTCTTGCCAGCTTGTTCGGCAACACGTTCCTTGAAACGCTTGTCGGCTTCAGCGCGAGACAAGTTGTTCTTGCGGGCAAAACGTTGGTTGGTCAAGAATTTGACATCCATCTAAAAAATAAAAATATACCAACATTAGTGCCAAACTCAAATGACAAATAAAATCACTTAATACTTACACCCATGGTAGATTCGTGGCGTTTACGCATTGGGCGCTTGATGCCATTGCGATGGGCCTTACGGTTTTGGTTGTGGTTAGTGTGATTCTTTGACTTGGCCATTGTACGCTACTGCTTTAGTTTACCAAACATCCATTACACATAAACAAATCCATATATACAAATTTGTATTTTTATCCACAATTAAAATCCATTGCAATCGTTTTTATAGTTATGAAAAGAAATTAAAGAAATATTAATTGTATTAGACACATTTTGTATTGTAGTATTCTTTTGTTATTTTCTTTTAAAATTGTTAGGAAAATTAAATTTTCAAGAAATTATTTAATAAAATTTCAAGAATTGCAACCTACGTTTTTGACAGTTTAGCGGAAAAGAAGGGAGAATTTCGAAAATTTGACAGCCTCCATGTTTTGTTGACATTTGTCAAATTTTTGTTCGAATTTCGAACATTATTACAGAAGATGTGTTTAGTTAGTAAATTGCATAGTTGTATTTGTGAATGCTGTAGTGTTGCCGGGTATTTTTTAATTGGCTCTTTCGTGATATTTGCAGAGACAATAATAGGTATTTATTTAGTTTCTTCTACATGAAATGAGTTAAAAAAATACTTTCGCAATTCAATAGCATTGGAATTTTTAGCTAGATTTCTTTTGTGCCAAAGATTAATTTCCTAATTCTTCACATAGATTCCATGAGATTTAAAACTGAGAATTAGGTTAGGTTAGCAGGTTGTCAATTGCTGTTAGCACCAGGGACACTCTTGGGTCCAGATCCCTTTGTGATAGCAGTAAAATAGAAAACGGTCAGCGTATTAGTGCACTTCGACCCAATTATCTGCATTCCTATCCAGTTTGTCGCACGAATAAATGATTCTATGTTTTAGATATAAGCTTAGTATAGATCTATTAGATCGTACAGGAAATTACAAAGCTTTCGTCAGAGTTGCATCTCGCTAGCACATTGGAACTACAACCGCTGTTGACAATGAGTTTTCTTTTTTACTCCATATAACTGCTTCCAATTTATGCATTAATTGTGTTTTGTTTTACTTAACTCGTTTGAGGTTATGTTTCATTAAATTGGTGGAGACCAAATAATGCTTTGATCAATTAATTGTTCGGGGCTCCGATTGAAGGCCTCTCTGTACCGACGTGGGATAACCTGGCACTTTGAGTGTTTAATAAAACTCCAATAAATAACAGAGTTAACAAATGTTGAAAAATTTCACAAAAACTCTAAAACACATCGTAAAAGAACAAAACAAGCCGAAGAAATCATGAAATTCATAAAAAACTCTAAAATTTCCTAAACAGTTGAAAGATTTCAGAAAACTTCTGAAAAAAATCGAAAAAAAAAAAACAAAAAATCTAGAACAAGTGGATAGCAATTTGCAATTTGTAGAGTAAATTCGAAAAATGCCCTAAAAATTTCATAGATTACACAAAAAATCTTGAAACTATCGAAAAATTTAGCAATTCGTTGATAAAATTACAAATATGTATTTCCTATTAAAAATTTCACCAAAACTCTAGAAAAAGTCGAAAATCTTGCAGTTCGTTAAGAAACTTGAATTCCTAATATTTTAAAGTCTTAACAGGAACTTCATAGAGTGTGGAAAAATCTTGCAAATCGTAAAATGTCCTAAATAGGTTATAGTTCACAATATTCGAAAAATATTGTAATATATAAAAAAACAGTTCAGTTCTCATCAAATGATCTAACAAATACTATTGATACAATTTTATAATAAATATTCGTTGTTTGAATATTCCTATAAGAAATTCTTCCAAACTTCTTCATAAGTTTTATTTTAGGTTCCTCGGACCAGAAAGACATTTGTGGCAAATTTCATAAAATAATGTGATTGTGAATAAATTTCATTATACTTGAAGGTGGGTGTATTTTTGTGCATTGTAATAAAAATTTTCTACAAAGTAAAATTCAAAAAAAATTGTAATATTAAAAGTTTAAAATATAGAATTTAAATAGGAACAAATGATTCCATACTTTGTTATAAAATAGTTGTGTTTTGTTGCTAACGTTCAAAGGCAATTTCATATAATTTAAAATTTATACACGTTAGGAGTTAACGTGTAAAATTATACAAATTAATTTTAACTGCGATAAAAGTGCTACCAATTCAAAAATAAAAATACAAATATGAATGTGTGGATGTCAAATAATAAAAAAATATTTTAAAATAACATTTATATTACAAAAAATTAACAAATAGAGACATTTTTTTTTCAAGAAATTGCAAATATTTTCAAGATTTAGCTGATTTTCCATTGAAGTAATGCCAAGTCAGGTAATGTTCATTTTGTTGCTAACTTTGAGCGTTAACATTCAATAATAGCAACAAAACACAGTAAATATTAAAAAATTATACTTTTAGAAACAAAATTAAGGGTATTTTGGCGATTATGTGTTGCATTTTCAGTCTAACCACCATTTTGTAATAAATACAACCCTACCAATTGGAAAACGTCATATGTGAGCTGTGTTTAGTTT
>NW_023996682.1:0-25000 GCF_015586225.1 Lucilia sericata | reverse complement strand
AGAGTTTTACTATAAATTTGGATTATTTTAAAGTTTTAGATCTTTTTTTAGAAATGTTATAGTTTTAAGGGTCAGAATTATTAAATTGAATACTAATTGAATCAATCTGTTATAAAACCAAGTTGTAGTTTCTATTCTGATCCGAGAAAAACGAACCACCATTCTTATCAAATTTCAATAGTTTTACTAATTCAAAATTAAAAATTCTTTGGGAACCCGATTTGATCGCAACATTAATTTCATTTATACTTAATATTTCGTTTGTTTTTTTCATTTTCGTATCTAGTATTTTAGCATTTTGCTAAGCAAACGCTTTAAAAAATGTTTTATTTTCGAGAGAAATGTTGTTAGTTCTATGTTTGTTTGTCTAAACGTCGTCTGTCTGTCAGTCCAACCGTCCGTCTGTGGGTGAGTAAAGTGAGTGTGTGTTTTAATGTCTCTCTGTTGTTTGGTTGTGGGTGTGTGCATAATAGAAATATGTTTTGGCAATTGGTTTCCTTTTCTCTTTTTGCTTCATAATGTAGGTTGCAGCAAACCATTTTTTTTATAACTTTGGATTGGATAAGTGAACCTTATTTTATTTTTTTCTTATTCTTTTTTTTTTTTTGTTTCAACTTTAATAAACTAATAAAAATCACGATAGTATAGCAACACTACGTCTGGGTCCACCTTGGCTGATATTGTCCATAGAGGACCATTTCTTAATGCCATTCTTCAAAGCCTCAGCTGTGACCTTATCCTGCATGACCCTCGACATGGCCTCCAACTTTTGGGCTCGCTCTTTCGATAGAGGTTCTGTGGGGAATGATAGTTCATTGGCCTCGGCTAGTGTGCGTAAATCGAAATAATACTTGGCATACACTGAAGAGGGTACATTAATGTTGAACTGTAATAGTTCTAGAAATTGGCGTTCCAACTCATTCATATCTTCCACCGTTATGTCTTTTAAGATCTGACAATAGTCCACATTCCAAACGGCCTGATCATCCCATACTTTGGAGGCCAATAAAATGGCGCCCAATACCATGCGCTTCCAGTTGCAGGGAGCCACATCTAATTCGGCATACGTTAGTAAACGCTCCAAATAGACTAGTGTGATAATGGCACATTCAGCCGTCAACTGGGCGGCATTAAATAAAGTGCGCACAAATTTATAAATCTGTCGATGTTCTGGATTGTGGGTATCGTAATCATCGGGCACCGGATCGTGTGTCAAGGGGTGTAGTTTTTCATCGAATATATCTAAGCGCCGATCGAACTGTCTGTTCTTAATGTGATAGTAAATGGCTAGTGACACACACTTGACCGTGTTCTTTAAATTTGGCTGTGATACAGTGCTGTCATCTAAAAAGATGGTAGAACATGAAGAACTTTTCTTCAATCCTCCCGTAGAATTCTGTTGAGCGATTTGGTGCTGAGATCTTTTGCGTGTTATACCACCATTTTCAATCTTGGAGCGTTCTAAAAACATTGTGGCTGCTGTAGGATCTACCGAGGGATCCTCCTCCCCCTCTACACCCTCACGTTCCGAGATATGCTGCAGATGCTGTGGATTGTCATTCAACTCTTCGTTGTGGTGTACGGCCGCAGTAGATGCTGTACCATGACCATGGCCATCCAATTGATGCTGCGAGTTGTGCTGGTGTATATGATGACGTTCTTCGTAAACGGGCGGTATGTCTTTTGATTTTCGATCCGATTGTGGACTCGAATAGGCACAGCAAGAATTTTTATTACCCATTTTGTAAATTTACTCTGTGTTTGTGTGTACGTGTGTCTATTTGTTTGCCTACTGCTGCTGCCTTTAAAGTGGCAAATTTATTTCTAATATTAATAATTATAAAAGAAATGTGTATTGTTTAGAAATAAATAAAATTGTTAATCTTGTATCAATAAATGCAAATGATGTTGTCTTCCTTGTTTATTTAACTTTACGTATTTTCTTCGTAATGTTTTTTTTTTACTTTATTTTATTGCTGTGACTAGTACTTGGTGGCAGACAAAATTATTATTTTTTTTCATTAGTTTTGTGTGAGAGTGTTTCATTTCATTCTTTTAAGGAATCATATTTGTGGTTTGTTTTTCTTTTTGTCCAATTCGCGCTTGCTACCTTTTATTTATACATTTTTTGGCACTTTAATTAATAACTATATAATGACACACATTTTTTCCAATTAAACAATCCAAATACATACGCCTAATCGTTTAAAAAAAAATTACTTTAACTTTTTTTCTTTCTACACCTTTTTTTCTCAAGTTTTATTTAATGCAGAAATCAGACATCTACGCCGACCAAAATTAATAATAACGTCTATTATTACAATTCTTGACGGCGGCTTAAATTCGATTATAAGCCGGCTAAGTTTACCGAAGTCATTGTTTTTTACCGGTAATAATATACCGTTATTAAAATATCCATACGTCCATTATTATAAAAAAATGGAAATATAATAAAATTTTAAGTTCCTAAATATTAAAATATTGGAAAAGTCAAAGAGCAGAAAGATGTCCACATTAAAATATTATTAAAACATGTTTGTTTATTAAAAATTGACAAAAAGAAAACAAAAGCCGGTGACAGTAAACAATTTCCATATTGTAAAGGGTCAAACAGTCGACTTTTCATATATAGCAAAAAGTCGACTTGTTTCAACTATAGAACCCTATCAAAAGTCGATTAATAGAATGTTATCAAATAGATGGCAGCAGACGTTATTATTGCTACAGTATTGCCAGACGGGAAAGAAGGGCAGTAATTTTGGTTTATGGCTTTACTTAGTAGTAAACATAATTATTGGAGAATTGTTGTTGTATCACAGCAATTATGTTGAATTGACAAACAAATATGAATATTTCTTATGGGAATATTTTCTGCTAGAAACCGGCACCCCGGAAATATCCATAAAATAAACTAAAACAAAACTGTTTGCTGAGGTTCTAGACTATATACTAGACCATAGACCAGACTATAGACCAGAGTATAGACCTAGAGTATAGACTAGAGTATAGACTAGACTATAGACTAGACTATAGACTAGACTATAGACTAGACTATAGACTAGACTATAGACTAGACTATAGACTAGACTATAGACTAGACTAGACTATAGACTAGACTATAGACTAGACTATAGACTAGACTAGACTATAGACTAGACTATAGACTACCATAGACTAGACTATAGACTAGACTATAGACTAGACTATAGACTAGACTATAGACTAGAACTATAGACTAGACTATAGACGAAACTATAGACTAGACTATAGACTAGACTATAGACTAGACTATAGACTAGACTATAGACTAGACTATAGACTAGACTAGACTAACTAGACTAGACTATAGACTAGACTATAGACTAGACTATAGCTACTATAGACTAGACTATAGACTAGACTATAGACTAGACTATAGACTAGACTATAGACTAGACTATAGACTAGACTATAGACTAGACTATAGACTAGACTATAGACTAGACTATAGACTAGACTATACTAGACTATAGACTAGACTATAGACTAGACTATAGACTAGACTATATACTAGACTATAGACTAGACTATAGACTAGACTATAGACTAGACTATAGACGACTATAGACTAGACTATAGACTATAGACTAGACTATAGACTAGACTATAGACTAGACTATAGACTAGACTATAGACTAGACTATAGACTAGACTATAGACTAGACTATAGACTAGACTATAGACTAGACTATAGACTAGACTATAGACTAGACTATAGACTAGACTATAGACTAGACTATAGACTAGACTATAGACTAGACTATAGACTAGACTAACTAGACTATAGACTAGACTATAGACTAGACTATAGACTAGACTATAGACTAGACTATAGACTAGACTATAGACTAGACTATAGACTAGACTATAGACTAGACTATAGACTAGACTATAGACTAGACTATAGACTAGACTATACTAGACTATAGACTAGACTATAGACTAGACTATAGACTAGACTATAGACTAGACTATAGACTAGACTATAGACTAGACTATAGACTAGACTATAGACGACTATAGACTAGACTATAGACTAGACTATAGACTAGACTATAGACTAGACTATAGACTAGACTATAGACTAGACTATAGACTAGACTATAGACTAGACTATAGACTAGACTATAGACTAGACTATAGACTAGACTATAGACTAGACTATAGACTAGACTATAGACTAGACTATAGACTAGACTATAGACTAGACTATAGACTAGACTATAGACTAGACTATATTAGACTAAAGACTAGACTAAAGACTAGACTATAGACTAGACTATAGACTAGACTATAGACCAACTATAGACTAGACTATAGACTAGACTATAGACTAGACTATAGACCAGACTATAGACTAGACTTAGACTATACTAGACTAGACTATAGACTAGACTATAGACTAGACTATAGACTAGACTATAGACTAGACTATAGACTAGACTATAGACTAGACTATAGACTAGACTATAGACTAGACTATAGACTAGACTATAGACTAGACTATAGACTAGACTATAGACTAGACTATAGACTAGACTATAGACTAGACTATAGACTAGACTATAGACTAGACTATGAGACTAGACTAGACTATAGACTAGACTATAGACTAGACTATAGACTAGACTATAGACTAGACTATAGACTAGACTATAGACTAGACTATAGACTAGACTATAGACTAGACTATAGACTAGACTATAGACTAGACTATAGACTAGACTATAGACTAGACTATAGACTAGACTATAGACTAGACTATAGACTAGACTATAGACTAGACTATAGACTAGACTATAGACTAGACTATAGACTAGACTATAGACTAGACTATAGACTAGACTATAGACTAGACTATAGACTAGACTATAGACTAGACTATAGACTAGACTATAGACTAGACTATAGACTAGACTATAGACTAGACTATAGACTAGACTATAGACTAGACTATAGACTAGACTATAGACTAGACTATAGACTAGACTATAGACTAGACTATAGACTAGACTATAGACTAGACTATAGACTAGACTATAGACTAGACTATAGACTAGACTATAGACTAGACTATAGACCAGACTATAGACTAGACTATAGACTAGACTATAGACTAGACTATAGACCAGACTATAGACTAGACTATAGACTAGACTATAGACCAGACTATAGACTAGACTATAGACTAGACTATAGACTAGACTATAGACTAGACTATAGACTAGACTATAGACTAGACTATAGACTAGACTATAGACTAGACTATAGACTAGACTATGGACTAGACTATAGACTAGACTATAGACTAGACTATAGACTAGACTATAGACTAGACTATAGACTAGACTATAGACTAGACTATAGACTAGACTATAGACTAGACTATAGACTAGACTATAGACTAGACTATAGACTAGACTATAGACTAGACTATAGACTAGACTATAGACTAGACTATAGACTAGACTATAGACTAGACTATAGACTAGACTATAGACTAGACTATAGACTAGACTATAGACTAGACTATAGACTAGACTATAGACTA
Organism: Lucilia sericata; assembly: GCF_015586225.1. Lineage (NCBI taxonomy): Eukaryota > Metazoa > Arthropoda > Insecta > Diptera > Calliphoridae > Lucilia > Lucilia sericata. The sequence goes on along the minus strand of NW_023996682.1, from coordinate 19,410 downwards.
GACTAGACTAGACTATAGACTAGACTATAGACTAGACTATGACTAGACTATAGACTAGACTATAGACTAGACTATAGACTAGACTATAGGCTAGACTATAGACTAGACTATAGACTAGACTATAGACTAGACTATAGGCTAGACTATAGACTAGACTATAGACTAGACTATAGACTAGACTATAGACTAGACTATAGACTAGACTATAGACTAGACTATAGACTAGACTATAGACTAGACTATAGACTAGACTATAGACTAGACTATAGACTAGACTATAGACTAGACTATACTAGACTATAGACTAGACTATAGACGACTATAGACTAGACTAGAATAGACTAGACTATAGGACTAGACTATAGACTAGACTATCGGACTAGACTATAGGACCTAGACTATAGACTAGACTATAGACTAGACTATAGACTAGACTATAGACTAGACTATAGACTAGACTATAGACTAGGACTATAGACTAGACTATAAACTAGGACTATAGACTAGACTATAGGACTAGACTAGACTATAGACTAGACTAGGACTATAGACTAGACTATAGACTAGACTATAGACTAGACTATAGACTAGACTATAGACTAGACTATAGACTAGACTATAGACTAGACTATAGACTAGACTATAGACTAGACTATAGACCAGACTATATACTAGAGAAGTTCACAGAGTAGTTAAGAACCTAGTTCACCAGAATGATCAATAGACTAGTCAATACATTAGTCAATGCATATAGTGAATAGTCCAGTCAATAGATTAGTCGACTTATACAATATCAAGATTTCGAATTTCCATAACCGAGTTTAAGAGCAAATAAAAACTGTGGGTGTTAAAAATCATAATCAGTTATGTGATGTGATGTCATTCAACATTGATATGATAGTATGTATTTATAAGAAGAAAAAAATAACAGGTATTTAATATCATTTTAATTGTTTTCATATTGATGGATATTAATTGTTTTCTTACAATAGTCTATAGAATAGTTATAAAACCGATTTAAAATACGACATATCGAGTGTTGGCTCCCTTAAGATACGGGTGTTAATTGATTTCTTTTTGTTTGTCTATTAAATCTATACAACCTACAGATTTTTTTCATTAAGCAGAAGAAAATTGTTATTATGATTTGTTATCTTATTACATATTTGGTTAGTTTACATACATACATTCATACATATTCCTATAGAAACACCAAACTTCTAAGATTTTTATCAAAACACTTACAAACAATGATAAAGTAAATTATACAAATGAATAATTTATTTAACAAAACATCTGTTTTGTTCTACTTTGTTAAAAACCACTGAACTCATCTTTTACTAAAAATGTCAAGAAATTGTGATATGTAAAGAATAGAAAAAATACGCCTTAATTGTTGTTCTTTTCATAAAAAATCCAGCAAACATTAAAGAAACAATAAGAAAATAAAAGTATCTGCCGACAGTGGCGAAGAAAGAGACACAGACCGTTAGTGTCATTTCGAAGGATGTTCAAAAGAAAGAAATCCTTTGAAAATGTTTTCTTAGATATTGTATCTAATTGTTAAATTTATGAGACACACTAAACTAGTGCAGAGTGGTTTTTAATGATACATACACAGAGGTAGCTACTTGAAAGAGTGTTTTCTTAAAATATGTTATAAACAAAATGAAAAGTGAAATAAATAGTATGCAGATAGATAATTAGAGAGTTAGATAGATATATATATATATATATATATATATATATATATATATATAGATAGATAGATAGGTAGATAGATAGATAGATAGATAGATAGATAGTATCTCGCTTCGCTCGCTCGCTCGCTCGCTCGCTCGCTCGCCGCTACTGCTGCTCGCTTCTCTCTCGCTCGCTCTCTCTCTGCGCCGCTGCTCGCTCAGCTCGCATCCGCGCGCCTCGCTGCTCGCTCGCTCGCTAAGCTCGCTCGCTCGCTCGCTCGCTCCTCGCTCGCTCAGCTTGCTCGCTCCCTCCTCGCTCGCTGCTCCTCCTCGCTCGCTCTCCGCTCGCTCGCTCGCTCGTCCTCGCTCGCTCGCTCCTCGCTCGCTCGCTCGCCGCTCGCTCGCTCGCTCGCTCGCTCCATCGCTCGCTCGGTCGCTCGCTAGCTCAGCTAGAGCGTCCTCACACTACTGTACACTTTTTTGCAACTTTCTCAGACCCAGCGACATTTGTAAATAAATTCGTTCTTTAAAATTACACCACTCGTAGCGTAATTTGTTTCCCAAAAAAGGAAAATATAAGTAAATATATTTTCAAATTTTCCACCAATTAAGTTACATTTTCATCTATTTGTTCAGCCTAATGACAGTCAAAGTCACGTGCGTGCATAATGTGTTTGTTGAAAGAGTGAGAATACACCGAAAATTATACAATTGTCGACTAAAGCTTTTCATTCGCCTTCAACCGATTGCACAGACAAACCAATTTAAAATATATAGACAACCCTCATTTGGAACTTAGTAACTTTTTATTGAATATTTTTCACATATAATGATTTTTTATTTATATTTCTATTATGCGGTATATTGAAATACGGTAAAAGTTTAGCCACCCCTATTGGAATGGTAAAGATTCAATTTAACTGTTGGGAGAAAGTAATAAAAAGATTTATCAAAATTAAGTTTTTTAAAATTTGACAGCGTGAATTTATTGAGCAGAACTAAAGAATCATAAATAATTACTGTAATAGTTGTAAAATAATTCCGACTTTTGATTTACGGAGTATTTTCGAGGGATTATTTGTGGAATAAAGATCTGGTAACGTTTGGGTGCATGTATTTCTAGTAAGAAACCGTAGGTTAGCTGGAAGTTTTGTAGTCCTAACTAACTAACTAACTAACTAACTAACTAACTAACTAACTAACTAACTAACTAACTAACTAACTAACTAACTAACTAACTAACTAACTAACTAACTAACTAACTAACTAACTAACTAACTAACTAACTAACTAACTAACTAACTAACTAACTAACTAACTAACTAACTAACTACTAACTAACTAACTAACTAACTAACTAACTAACTAACTAACTAACTAACTAACTAACTAACTAACTAACTAACTAACTAACTAACTAACTAACTAACTAACTAACTAACTAACTAACTAACTAACTAACTAACTAACTAACTAACTAACTAACTAACTAACTAACTAACTAACTAACTAACTAACTAACTAACTAACTAACTAACTAACTAACTAACTAACTAACTAACTAACTAACTAACTAACTAACTAACTACTAACTAACTAACTAACTAACTAACTAACTAACTAACTAACTAACTAACTAACTAACTAACTACTAACTAACTAACTAACTAACTAACTAACTAACTAACTAACTAACTAACTAACTAACTAACTAACTAACTAACTAACTAACTAACTAACTAACTAACTAACTAACTAACTAACTAACTAACTAACTAACTAACTAACTAACTAACTACTAACTAACTAACTAACTAACTAACTAACTACTAACTAACTAACTAACTAACTAACTAACTAACTAACTAACTAACTAACTAACTAACTAACTAACTAACTAACTAACTAACTAACTAACTAACTAACTAACTAACTAACTAACTAACTAACTAACTAACTAACTAACTAACTAACTAACTAACTAACTAACTAACTACTAACTAACTAACTAACTAACTAACTAACTAACTAACTAACTAACTAACTAACTAACTAACTAACTAACTAACTACTACTAACTAACTAACTAACTAACTAACTAACTAACTAACTAACTACTAACTAACTAACTAACTAACTAACTAACTAACTAACTAACTAACTAACTAACTAACTAACTAACTAACTAACTAACTAACTAACTAACTAACTAACTAACTAACTAACTAACTAACTAACTAACTAACTACTAACTAACTAACTAACTAACTAACTAACTAACTAACTAACTAACTACTAACTAACTAACTAACTAACTAACTACTAACTAACTAACTAACTAACTAACTAACTACTAACTAACTAACTAACTAACTAACTAACTAACTAACTAACTAACTAACTAACTAACTAACTACTAACTACTAACTAACTAACTAACTAACTAACTAACTAACGAACTAACTAACTAACTAACTTCGTTAAAGTTTAATTTTTTGAAATTTGGGAAAAAACTTAATATTAAAATTGTGGAAAATTTTAGTGAAAAACAGTTTGATTACTTTTTTGTTCTCTTCATGTAAATAAGATAATGCCGTTAAAAATTTAACTTTACAATTGTTGACATTGCCATTCATAGATACATATATCCTTAACAAATTTACTTCAATTGCCGCTTGCAATTTGTTTTAACATTTCCTATCCCTCTCACTTTTGAAAACCATAATCCATCACGTTTTAATAAAGTTAACAAAAATCATTTGCAACACGCTAATGCTATTAAACAGCAATCAAATTATTATGGAATATTGTGATTTATATTAGAGAAAAAGTGCAGACAATAAAAAAATATCTCCTCCCCCCAATTCGATTACACAATTACGTTTTCCAATCGGAAGAAAAAAAAAATAAATTTCAAACAAAGACTAACATTTTTCACAGTCAAATCCCTTGCTATACGTATCCTTTTTATTCCAGATACGAGTGTACTTCGAGTTTCTTCTTTTTACTAAAAGGATCTTATGAAGTACATACATGAGTACTTGTGGCTCTAAGAATAGAATACGAATTTAAGAATTCATTGCGCCATAATATAAAATTTATCATACTTAAACCATTTTTTTTAAAGCTTCATTGTCTTTTTAGTCTTTGGCAAATTGAATTGCGTTTCACATAGAAATTATATTAGACTTCATGTCACTTGAGTATTGAGTTCTTTATCCTTCTTTTTCTATTACTATTGATGTGAGTGAGATATTATTAATGATTTTAGACTTTCGTGCATTTTGTTTTCTTTTTTATTAAAATAAATTAAAGGAAATTGTACAAAGGTGGCAAGAAAATCTTCTGTTTCCTATACGCCATCTTATTCATTATTTCCCCTAGATGGTATAGAATTGATATCAGTCCATCAACCAGATGATCCACTTACTAGGAGTAGAGAAATATGTTCATGATGTATGTAGCAGGAATGAAAAATTTAGTACTTTAATACTTTATTCAGTACCTTTTGATATCGAAAAATACCGCGGTACTCCACGACATTTTCGGTTCCTTTTTCTAAATCATCTTCATGTATAATATAATTCATACTTATTTATTTCAATTAAAAATAATTTTATAACACTTCATACATGTTCAATACTAATTCTTTTGTACAATGTATTTCGTATTAAGTGAATTTCTATTTCACATTATAACGTCAACAAAACAAAATTGATAGAAGATTAATCAGCGAAAGGGAATGATGAAAAAAAAAATTATGAAGTGAATCATAAAAATGAAAATTGCTTTTCAGCAACCGTAAAACAGATGGCGTTAAAATTCTATATAAAGGATCAATGTATGAGTGTGCAGGCGCACAGTGGTATAGGAAAAAAAAAAAGAGGGAAATAATTCGGTAACTTCTAAACGGTTAATCCGATTTTAATGAAATTTGGTATGCACAAAGAGGAGGTGTTGTCGAGTTTAGGTTTTGAATTTGGACCTTATAGGCCAACCAGGGGCCCGGCGGGGGTCCTCAAATTAGGACACCTCGGCTATGTTAAAGTTTTAAAACGATCCTATTTCTTCATTTGAGTTCCGATTTAAAAAAAATTTCGTATATAGAATCTCCTCATCGAGCACTATAAAAAATGTCGTCGTAGCAGTAAATTATCTCTTATAGTTTAGGAGATATTCGCATTTGAATATTAAAATTTTAAAATTTTTACCGTCCTTACTTTAGTTTTTTTGATAATAGCAGGTCCAAATATTTCCGATTTTCGCCATTTTTTTTTATTTGCTTAACAACAAGTTTATATACCAAGCAGTGAAAGAATTATGTAAAAATCATGACTGAGTCCAAAGTTATAGGCATTTAAATTTAAAAAATTAAAAAAAGGCGATTTTTTGTCATTTTTTTGGGAAAAAAGTATCTTTTTCTTTTTAAGTTATCTAAAAAGTTTCTAAGAAGATGTATATAGAATTTATACTTTTTGGAAAGCTGACTTTACATAAAATACGATAAATGAAACAAAACCTAAAAATTTTTGATACCGAGGGGACCAGGTCCATCCAAAAAAACCCTATTTTTTATGGAAAATTAAATTTTGAGCAAAAATTCTCAAATCGCATAGTCGATATCAAATTATTGTGACCTGTTTTATATGACCCAATAAGTTCTTAATCATTTTGTAACGGGTTTCGATAACCCCGCCCCTGGTATGGATATAATAGGCAAAAAACCAAAAAATCCCATTTTTGGGATTTTTTAAAACTTTTTTGGGAATTCCGGGATTTCTAATAAGAAAATTCGAAATTTTTATTTAATTTTGGATTTTGAGTAAAAAAATCTACCTAACTGTAAAATTTCATCAAAAAATATTCATAAATAAAATTTTTATTGCAATTTGAAAAATTTGTATCTTCGCAAAAACTGAATAAAAAACATTTTTTAATTTTTTTTAAAAAAAGTATTCCCCGAATTTTTAATTTTCAAAAATTATATACAGTTTTGAAAAATAGACAAAATTACCTTTCCATTGATATATAACATGCCTACCTAATGTTTTTTAAGTGACAAATTAATTAGGGAAAACTCAACATCTTTTAGAAAATTTGCCTAGCACTATTATTTTCATCCATAAGGTTAACTCTTAAATTTGTTACATATATGGATGAAAATAATAGTGCTAGGTAAATTTTCTAAAAGATGTTGAGTTTTCCCTAATTAATTTGTCACTTAAAAAACATTAGGTAGGCATGTTATATATCAATGGAAAGGTAATTTTGTCTATTTTTCAAAACTGTATATAATTTTTGAAAATTAAAAAATTCGCGGAATACTTTTTTTTTAAAAAAATTAAAAAATGTTTTTTATTCAGTTTTTGCGAAGATACAAATTTTTCAAATTGCAATAAAAATTTTATTTATGAATATTTTTTGATGAAATTTTACAGTTAGGTAGATTTTTTTACTCAAAATCCAAAATTAAATAAAAATTTCGAATTTTCTTATTAGAAATCCCGGAATTCCCAAAAAAGTTTTAAAAAATCCCAAAAATGGGATTTTTTGGTTTTTTGCCTATTATATCCATACCAGGGGCGGGGTTATCGAAACCCGTTACAAAATGATTAAGAACTTATTGGGTCATATAAAACAGGTCACAATAATTTGATATCGACTATGCGATTTGAGAATTTTTGCTCAAAATTTAATTTTCCATAAAAAATAGGGTTTTTTTGGATGGACCTGGTCCCCTCGGTATCAAAAATTTTTAGGTTTTGTTTCATTTATCGTATTTTATGTAAAGTCAGCTTTCCAAAAAGTATAAATTCTATATACATCTTCTTAGAAACTTTTTAGATAACTTAAAAAGAAAAAGATACTTTTTCCCAAAAAAATGACAAAAAATCGCCTTTTTTTAATTTTTTAAATTTAAATGCCTATAACTTTGGACTCAGTCATGATTTTTACATAATTCTTTCACTGCTTGGTATATAAACTTGTTGTTAAGCAAATAAAAAAAAATGGCGAAAATCGGAAATATTTGGACCTGCTATTATCAAAAAAACTAAAGTAAGGACGGTAAAAATTTTAAAATTTTAATATTCAAATGCGAATATCTCCTAAACTATAAGAGATAATTTACTGCTACGACGACATTTTTTATAGTGCTCGATGAGGAGATTCTATATACGAAATTTTTTTTAAATCGGAACTCAAATGAAGAAATAGGATCGTTTTAAAAATTTAACATAGCCGAGGTGTCCTAATTTGAGGACCCCCCGCCGGGCCCCTGGTTGGCCTATAAGGTCCAAATTCAAAACCTAAACTCGACAACACCTCCTCTTTGTGCACACCAAATTTCATTAAAATCGGATTAACCGTTTAGAAGTTACCGAATTATTTCCCTCTTTTTTTTTTTCCTATACCACTGTGAGGCGTTGGCCACGACTTACTACCTGTATAGTATAGTTAACACAGTTGTAAGTCGTACTAGAGTAGAAATACTAGGGGAAACTGAAAAGTTTCTTAAATTTTTCCCAGAACTTTAATTTTAACGAAGTTATTTTGGTCGGAACTTAGTTCTCAAAACCGACATTTGGCGGAAAATATATGTGATCATAGGACAAGGTTTTTTTTTCGAATTTACCAAGTTAAAGATGTCTAGTCTATAGTCTAGTCTATAGTCTAGTCTATAGTCTAGTCTATAGTCTAGTCTATAGTCTAGTCTATAGTCTAGTCTATAGTCTAGTCTATAGTCTAGTCTATAGTCTAGTCTATAGTCTAGTCTATAGTCAAGTCTATAGTCTAGTCTATAGTCTAGTCTATAGTCTAGTCTATAGTCTAGTCTATAGTCTAGTCTATAGTCTAGTCTATAGTTTAGTCTATAGTCTAGTCTATAGTCTAGTCTATAGTCTAGTCTATAGTCTAGTCTATAGTCTAGTCTATAGTCTAGTCTATAGTCTAGTCTATAGTCTAGTCTATAGTCTAGTCTATAGTCTAGTCTATAGTCTAGTCTATAGTCTAGTCTATAGTCTAGTCTATAGTCTAGTCTATAGTCTAGTCTATAGTCTAGTCTATAGTCTAGTCTATAGTCTAGTCTATAGTCTAGTCTATAGTCTAGTCTATAGTCTAGTCTATAGTCTAGTCTATAGTCTAGTCTATAGTCTAGTCTATAGTCTAGTCTATAGTCTAGTCTATAGTCTAGTCTATAGTCTAGTCTATAGTCTAGTCTATAGTCTAGTCTATAGTCTAGTCTATAGTCTAGTCTATAGTCTAGTCTATAGTCTAGTCTATAGTCTAGTCTATAGTCTAGTCTATAGTCTAGTCTATAGTCTAGTCTATAGTCTAGTCTATAGTCTAGTCTATAGTCTAGTCTATAGTCTAGTCTATAGTCTAGTCTATAGTCTAGTCTATAGTCTAGTCTATAGTCTAGTCTATAGTCTAGTCTATAGTCTAGTCTATAGTCTAGTCTATAGTCTAGTCTATAGTCTAGTCTATAGTCTAGTCTATAGTCTAGTCTATAGTCTAGTCTATAGTCTAGTCTATAGTCTAGTCTATAGTCTAGTCTATAGTCTAGTCTATAGTCTAGTCTATAGTCTAGTCTATAGTCTAGTCTATAGTCTAGTCTATAGTCTAGTCTATAGTCTAGTCTATAGTCTAGTCTATAGTCTAGTCTATAGTCTAGTCTATAGTCTAGTCTATAGTCTAGTCTATAGTCTAGTCTATAGTCTAGTCTATAGTCTAGTCTATAGTCTAGTCTATAGTCTAGTCTATAGTCTAGTCTATAGTCTAGTCTATAGTCTAGTCTATAGTCTAGTCTATAGTCTAGTCTATAGTCTAGTCTATAGTCTAGTCTATAGTCTAGTCTATAGTCTAGTCTATAGTCTAGTCTATAGTCTAGTCTATAGTCTAGTCTATAGTCTAGTCTATAGTCTAGTCTATAGTCTAGTCTATAGTCTAGTCTATAGTCTAGTCTATAGTCTAGTCTATAGTCTAGTCTATAGTCTAGTCTATAGTCTAGTCTATAGTCTAGTCTATAGTCTAGTCTATAGTCTAGTCTATAGTCTAGTCTATAGTCTAGTCTATAGTCTAGTCTATAGTCTAGTCTATAGTCTAGTCTATAGTCTAGTCTATAGTCTAGTCTATAGTCTAGTCTAGTCTAGTCTATAGTCTAGTCTATAGTCTAGTCTATAGTCTAGTCTATAGTCTAGTCTATAGTCTAGTCTATAGTCTAGTCTATAGTCTAGTCTATAGTCTAGTCTAGTCTAGTCTATAGTCTAGTCTATAGTCTAGTCTATAGTCTAGTCTATAGTCTAGTCTATGTCTAGTCTATAGTCTAGTCTATAGTCTAGTCTATAGTCTAGTCTAGTCTAGTCCTATAGTCTAGTCTATAGTCCTAGTCTATAGTCTAGTCTATAGTCTAGTATGTATAAAATCGATCATGTCAAATGATTTTTCCGATTACCCTCTTAGGCAAAAACATTTTTAAAATATGAATGTGTAACGGGTAGCAGCAAAACTAATTGGAAATATTTATTGTGTGCATGAGCCAAGCGTACACAATGGCTTAGAGAGGGACTGTAATAACAACAGCAGGAAAGAAACAAAATTGGCCATACCACGGAATATATCAAAGTCGAACCATTGAAAATTTAATAGAACCAATTAAAAATTAAAAGGTACCTATATAATAGTTTTATTTTTTGCTTACAAATGGATTTTATTTTTTTTATTTTGTCTAATGCAATAAATTAAAGAAAAAAGGGATACAGAAATCCTTTTAAGTCCCTACGCACACAAGCACGCATATGTTTAAATTTATAGCAACCATGAAAATCTGATTTAAACATTTAAAAAATTTAGATTTTTTTCTAAAATTTATAGTTTGTTTATTGTTTAAAAATGCTTTTAAAATGTAACATTGTATTTTTTTTAATGGGTGTATGTATTTTTTTATTTGGGGTATAAATGTCATTCAGTGCCACATCCTGTTAACAGATGCCACACATGCGGGTCCTCTAAAAAAATTACAAAAAAAAGAAACAAAAGTAACCCATTAGTTACTACTCTATGTAGGCAAACAAGTCTGAGAAAAAAATATTGAGAATTTTTTAATGTTAGTATTGAATTGAAGAGTTTTTTTGCTCTTAGTATGCCAAACATGTCAACATTTTTTTATAAAGGATGTTCACTGAATGAACCTCTTGATGAGCATAATTTTTTTCCACTCTTTTCTATACTAGATGGCAGGCATGGAAAATCCAGTACATTAGTACTTTTTCCAGTACTTTTTCATTTTGAGAAACTTTTGATAAGTAGTCCACATAGTATTCAGTCTGTTACTTAGTCTATAGTATAGTCTATAATCTAGCCTATAATCTGGTCTATAATCTAGTCAATAGTCTAGTCTATAGTCTAGTTTATAGTCTGGTCTATAGTCTAGTTTATAGTCTAGTCTATAGTCTAGTCTATAGTTTAGTCTATAGTCTAGTCTATAGTCTAGTCTATAGTCTAGTCTATAGTCTAGTCTATAGTCTAGTCTATAGTCTAGTCTATAGTCTAGTCTATAGTCTAGTCTATAGTCTAGTCTATAGTCTAGTCTATAGTCTAGCCTATAGTCTAGTCTATAGTCTAGTCTATAGTCTAGCCTATAGTCTAGTCTATAGTCTAGCCTATAGTCTAGTCTATAGTCTACTCTATAGTCTAGTCTATAGTCTAGTCTATAGTCTAGTCTATAGTCTAGTCTATAGTCTAGTCTATAGTCTAGTCTATAGTCTAGTCTATAGTCTAGTCTATAGTCTAGTCTATAGTCTAGTCTATAGTCTAGTCTATAGTCTAGTCTATAGTCTAGTCTTAGTCTAGTCTATAGTCTAGTCTATAGTCTAGTCTATAGTCTAGTCTATAGTCTAGTCTATAGTCTAGTCTATAGTCTAGTCTATAGTCTAGTCTATAGTCTAGTCCTATAGTCTAGTCTATAGTCTAGTCTATAGTCTAGTCTATAGTCTAGTCTATAGTCTAGTCTATAGTCTAGTCTACAGTCTAGTCTATAGTCTAGTCTATAGTCTAGTCTATAGTCTAGTCTATAGTCTAGTCTATAGTCTAGCCTATAGTCTAGTCGTATAGTCTAGTCTATAGTCTAGTCTATAGTCTAGTCTATAGTCTAGTCTATAGTCTAGTCTACAGTCTAGTCTATAGTCTAGTCTATAGTCTAGTCTATAGTCTAGTCTATAGTCTAGTCTATAGTCTAGCCTATAGTCTAGTCTATAGTCTAGTCTATAGTCTAGTCTATAGTCTAGTCTATAGTCTAGTCTATAGTCTAGTCTATAGTCTAGTCTTAGTCTAGTCTATAGTCTAGTCTATAGTCTAGTCTATAGTCTAGTCTATAGTCCGTCTATAGTATAGTCTATAGTCTAGTTTATAGTCTAGTCTATAGTATATTCTATAGTCTAGTTTATAGTCTAGTCTATAGTATAGTCTATAGTCTAGTTTATAGTCTAGTCTACACTCTAGTCTGTAGTCTAGTTTATAGTCTAGTTTATAATCTAGTCCTATAGTCTAGTCGATAATCTAGTTTATAGTCTAGTCTATACTCTAGTCTATATAGTCTAGTCTATAGTCAAGTCTATAGTCTAGTTTACAGTCTAGTCTATAGCCTAGTTTAGTCTAGCCTATAGTCTATTTCTAAAAAGTACTATTTCTGTTTTAAGTTAGTACTATTTCAAAATTTCAATTTTCCATGCCTGGTATATACTTAGATTACTTACCTTTATTTTGTTGTAGTTGTCTCCTAATTTCACAGATGAAACATAATTATTTCATTTTTTTTCACATTTTGCTTACATACAAATTCTTCTTTAAATAATTGCAACACTGTAATAACAACAACAAATTAAAAATTTGCTAAAATAAACCTCCTCTTATACAATCCCACTTAACAACACTCCCTTTAGTGTTTTTGTTGGGTACGAATAACTGTGGAAACCAAGAAACAACGGCCGCCTTCTAACAATTGTTTTAACAAATTTGGCAAACTATACATTTTTATTAAATTTTCTAACACTTTTTTCATTAATTTCTAAAACTTTGTTCATATATATTTTTATATACCGATATAAATTAACATTTATTTAATATTATGCAACAAAAATATTTTATTTTTAACAATTAATTAAAGTTTTACATTAATCTAAACAGTGCCATTAATTCTAAACAACCAAACACTTTAGAAATATTAAGAATATACTAATGAAATGGAACAATAATAAAAATCATCCATCACTTATTGCAGTTGTTGTTATTGTTATGAGATATTTGCTCTTTAAATGGAGCACTCATAATAACAACAACAATGACTATTTCTATTACCATTTGTTGCTTTAGTTTATTCTCTTCTTCTTTAGTTGCAAAAAAATTTCTAAAGTGTTTGGTTGTTTACTGTTAATGGTCCTGTTCAAATTAATCTAAAACGTTAATTAATTGTTAATATTTAAATATTTTTGTTGAAAATTGTTTATAAATACCGTTATGGCAATATGTTTATAAAAAAGTGTTAAATTATTCGTTAAAAAAAGTTTAAAAGTGTTTTAAAATTTGCCAAAAATTCAATGCAATTTTGTTAGGCCGAGCGGCGATCGGTGATTTTCTTTTGTCCATCCATTCGTTTTGTTAAGTGATGAGAAAGCGTTAATCAAAGGGGGAAGTGGGAGAGTTTGGAAAGAAAAAAATTGTTTGAAAAAAGTCTGATGTGAAGATGTGAAAAGGAATGAAAAAAAATTTAAAGAAAAAGAGTTGGTGGATATGTTTGTATGTATGTATGTAAATATGTAGTATGTGTTGCAAAATGGTAATATGGAATATTTTTGTATGCAAGAAAATACAAACGGGAGAATATCATTATTTAAACAACAAAAGAAAAGGGTGAGTGATTTGAAATACACAATTAGTAAAATTTGTTTTTGTTTTTTATTTAATTTTTTTTCTTATATTAAATTTGACTATAAAAACTTGGATGGTATTCGTTAAAGAACAATCTATAATCTGTCTAGTCTATAGTTCATTCTGTAGTCTAGTCTATAATCTGGTCTATAGTCTGGCCTACAGTCTAATGAAATTATTTAGTACATTAAAACCTAAAAAGTACAATATATGTTATAAGTTAGTACTATTTAAAAATTTCAATTATCCATGCCTGTTAAATGGTATATATTTCGATTTTTTAATGAGTTTCTTTTTTATGACTGTGTCAAAAACATTTTTAATGACCCCTTTTTACATGACACTACTCAAAAAGAAGTTTTAATAGCAAATAATACTTGAGTCAGGAACTTGTCAAAAAAATGTTTAGAGATTTTTTGACATTTCTTCTCTTTGTTATTGTTAGGTTTTTTTCCTGTTGTTATCAACTACATACTTTAAATGTTAAGAGTTTAGAAATGTAGAAAGGGACGAAAAATAGTTTAATGGTTAATGTAAAACATAAATAAATTTAAGCAGTTCATGATTTTCAATGGAAATTTTATCGTAAATGGTATAAGTAAATAAAAAATTTTGACATTTTGTGACACGAAGTGTTAGTGCTATGTATGTGATTAATGAGCGATATAGAACTAACATCAATGAGTCTTGAATTGCCGAATTGAATACTTACATATTTACAAGAAAATGCTAGGGATTGCAATTCGGTTTTGTAATTGAGTATGACTATAGCCTATAGTCTGAGCAGAATGTAATAAATAGTCTAACTTGACTACAGAGTTTAAGTTCAGTTCTAGATCAGTTTTAATACAGTTCAGTTCAGTTCTAGTTCAGTTCTAGTTCAGTTCTAGTTCAGTTCTAGTTCAGTTCTAGTTCAGTTCTAGTTCAGTTCTAGTTCAGTTCTAGTTCAGTTCTAGTTCAGTTCTAGTTCAGTTCTAGTTCAGTTCTAGTTCAGTTCTAGTTCAGTTCTAGTTCAGTTCTAGTTCAGTTCTAGTTCAGTTCTAGTTCAGTTCTAGTTCAGTTCTAGTTCAGTTCTAGTTCAGTTCTAGTTCAGTTCTAGTTCAGTTCTAGTTCAGTTCTAGTTCAGTTCTAGTTCAGTTCTAGTTCAGTTCTAGTTCAGTTCTAGTTCAGTTCAGTTCAGTTCTAGTTCAGTTCTAGTTCAGTTCTAGTTCAGTTCTAGTTCAGTTCTAGTTCAGTTCTAGTTCAGTTCTAGTTCAGTTCTAGTTCAGTTCTAGTTCAGTTCTAGTTCAGTTCTAGTTCAGTTCTAGTTCAGTTCTAGTTCAGTTCTAGTTCAGTTCTAGTTCAGTTGTAGTTCAGTTGTAGTTCAGTTCTAGTTCAGTTCTAGTTCAGTTCTAGTTCAGTTCTAGTTCAGTTCTAGTTCAGTTCTAGTTCAGTTCTAGTTCAGTTCTAGTTCAGTTCTAGTTCAGTTCTAGTTCAGTTCTAGTTCAGTTCTAGTTCAGTTCTAGTTCAGTTCTAGTTCAGTTCTAGTTCAGTTCTAGTTCAGTTCTAGTTCAGTTCTAGTTCAGTTCTAGTTCAGTTCTAGTTCAGTTCTAGTTCAGTTCTAGTTCAGTTCTAGTTCAGTTCTAGTTCAGTTCTAGTTCAGTTCTAGTTCAGTTCTAGTTCAGTTCTAGTTCAGTTCTAGTTCAGTTCTAGTTCAGTTCTAGTTCAGTTCTAGTTCAGTTCTAGTTCAGTTCTAGTTCAGTTCTAGTTCAGTTCTAGTTCAGTTCTAGTTCAGTTCTAGTTCAGTTCTAGTTCAGTTCTAGTTCAGTTCTAGTTCAGTTCTAGTTCAGTTCTAGTTCAGTTCTAGTTCAGTTCTAGTTCAGTTCTAGTTCAGTTCTAGTTCAGTTCTAGTTCAGTTCTAGTTCAGTTCTAGTTCAGTTTTCTAGTTCAGTTCTAGTTCAGTTCTAGTTCAGTTCTAGTTCAGTTCTAGTTCAGTTCTAGTTCAGTTCTAGTTCAGTTCTAGTTCAGTTCTAGTTCAGTTCTAGTTCAGTTCTAGTTCAGTTCTAGTTCAGTTCTAGTTCAGTTCAGTTCTAGTTCAGTTCTAGTTCAGTTCGTTCAGTTCTAGTTCAGTTCTAGTTTAGTTCTTGTTCAGTTCTAGTTCAGATCTAGTTCAGTTCTAGTTCACTTCTAGTTCAGTTCTAGTTCAGTTCTAGTTCAGTTCTAGTTCAGTTCTAGTTCAGTTCTAGTTCAGTTCTAGTTCAGTTCTAGTTCAGTTCTAGTTCAGTTCAGTTCTAGTTCAGTTCTAGTTCAGTTCTAGTTCAGTTCTAGTTCAGTTCTAGTTCAGTTCTAGTTCAGTTCTAGTTCAGTTCTAGTTCAGTTCTAGTTCAGTTCTAGTTCAGTTCTAGTTCAGTTCTAGTTCAGTTCTAGTTCAGTTCTAGTTCAGTTCTAGTTCAGTTCTAGTTCAGTTCTAGTTCAGTTCTAGTTCAGTTCTAGTTCAGTTCTAGTTCAGTTCTAGTTCAGTTCTAGTTCAGTTCTAGTTCAGTTCTAGTTCAGTTCTAGTTCAGTTCTAGTTCAGTTCTAGTTCAGTTCTAGTTCAGTTCTAGTTCAGTTCTAGTTCAGTTCTAGTTCAGTTCTAGTTCAGTTCTAGTTCAGTTCTAGTTCAGTTCTAGTTCAGTTCTAGTTCAGTTCTAGTTCAGTTCTTGTTCAGTTCTAGTTCAGTTCTAGTTAGTTCAGGTTCTAGTTCAGTTCTAGTTCAGTTCTAGTTCAGTTCTAGTTCAGTTCTAGTTCAGTTCTAGTTCAGTTCTAGTTCAGTTCTAGTTCAGTTCTAGTTCAGTTCTAGTTCAGTTCTAGTTCAGTTCTAGTTCTAGTTCAGTTCAGTTCTAGTTCAGTTCTAGTTCAGTTCTAGTTCAGTTTTAGTTCAGTTCTAGTTCAGTTCTAGTTCAGTTCTAGTTCAGTTCTAGTTCAGTTCTAGTTCAGTTCTAGTTCAGTTCTAGTTCAGTTCTAGTTCAGTTCTAGTTCAGTTCTAGTTCAGTTCTAGTTCAGTTCTAGTTCAGTTCTAGTTCAGTTCTAGTTCAGTTCTAGTTCAGTTCTAGTTCAGTTCTAGTTCAGTTCTAGTTCAGTTCTAGTTCAGTTCTAGTTTAGTTTTAGTTCAGTTTAGTTCAGTTCTAGTTCAGTTCTAGTTCAGTTCTAGTTCAGTTCTAGTTCAGTTCTAGTTCAGTTCTAGTAGTTCTAGTTCAGTTCTAGTTCAGTTCTAGTTCAGTTCTAGTTCAGTTCTAGTTCAGTTCTAGTTCAGTTCTAGTTCAGTTCTAGTTCAGTTCTAGTTCAGTTCTAGTTCAGTTCTAGTTCAGTTCTAGTTCAGTTCTAGTTCAGTTCTAGTTCAGTTCTAGTTCAGTTCTAGTTCAGTTCTAGTTCAGTTCTAGTTCAGTTCTAGTTCAGTTCTAGTTCAGTTCTAGTTCAGTTCTAGTTCAGTTCTAGTTCAGTTCTAGTTCAGTTCTAGTTCAGTTCTAGTTCAGTTCTAGTTCAGTTCTAGTTCAGTTTCTAGTTCAGTTCTAGTTCAGTTCTAGTTCAGTTCTAGTTCAGTTCTAGTTCAGTTCTAGTTCAGTTCTAGTTCAGTTCTAGTTCAGTTCTAGTTCAGTTCTAGTTCAGTTCTAGTTTAGGTCTTGTTCAGTTCTAGTTCAGTTCTAGTTCAGTTCTAGTTCAGTTCTAGTTCAGTTCAGTTCTAGTTCAGTTCTAGTTCAGTTCTAGTTCAGTTCTAGTTCAGTTCTAGTTCAGTTCTAGTTCAGTTCTAGTTCAGTTCTAGTTCAGTTCTAGTTCAGTTCTAGTTCAGTTCTAGTTCAGTTCTAGTTCAGTTCTAGTTCAGTTCTAGTTCAGTTCTAGTTCAGTTCTAGTTTAGGTCTTGTTCAGTTCTAGTTCAGATCTAGTTCAGATCTAGTTCAGATCTAGTTCAGTTCTAGTTCAGTTCTAGTTCAGTTCTAGTTCAGTTCTAGTTCAGTTCTAGTTCAGTTCTAGTTCAGTTCTAGTTCAGTTCTAGTTCAGTTCTAGTTCAGTTCGAGTTCAGTTCAGTTCTAGTTCAGTTCTAGTTCAGTTCTAGTTCAGTTCTAGTTCAGTTCTAGTTCAGTTCTAGTTCAGTTCTAGTTCAGTTCTAGTTCAGTTCTAGTTCAGTTCTAGTTCAGTTCTAGTTAAGTTCTAGTTCAGTTCTAGTTCAGTTCTAGTTCAGTTCTAGTTCAGTTCTAGTTCAGTTCTAGTTCAGTTCTAGTTCAGTTCTAGTTCAGTTCTAGTTCAGTTCTAGTTCAGTTCTAGTTCAGTTCTAGTTCAGTTCTAGTTCAGTTCTAGTTCAGTTCTAGTTCAGTTCTAGTTCAGTTCTAGTTCAGTTCTAGTTCAGTTCTAGTTCAGTTCTAGTTCAGTTCTAGTTCAGTTCTAGTTCAGTTCTAGTTCAGTTCTAGTTCAGTTCTAGTTCTGTTCTAGTTCAATTCTAGTTTAGTTATAGTTCAGTTCTAGTTCAATTCTAGTTAAGTTATATTTCATTTAGACTATAGTTTGCTGAGTAAACTTTTGTGTATAGTCTTTGTAGACTATAGTCTATAGTTTATGGAGACTAAAGCATATTATTTGAGTGGACTATAGTCTATTGCCTGATAAATTTTGTATATTAAGCTGAGATATTCTCATACCATAAGGAATTATTCGTCTACAAAAGCGTTATATAATAGGGAATAAATAATTTATACTTTAGATTAAATAAATTACATTTTTGCGTTTCCTATACAAACAAATTATGTATTAATTTTTGATTATTTTACAAAATATTATTTTATCATAAAAAATTCGCCCCCATGAAAAGAAAAACCATATGTTCCATTCTACTACAAATACCTGTGCAATTTAAACACTCAATCAAGATTAAATTCTTTATAAAACTGAAAAAAAAGGAATAACATGGAAAAAAATCCCCCGTTTAATAATATTGAAGTTATGAAAATAATAATTACAAGATACGAGTAATAAAAGCAGCCGCATCAGCAACATATGGTGTACACATACTACATACAAAATAACAAATTGTGAACAAAAAAAAAGATATAAAACAAATTTTAATGGCAATGCAGAAGAAAAAATATTAAATAAAACCAATCTATAAAAATTTTGTTTTTAATGTGTTGAAGTAATTATGTTTATGCGTTAGGTAGGACCACCTTGGTTCTAAATAGCAAATAATAGACTAGGAAAAACATATACATACTTTGTATAAACAGTTAATAAATATGTTTATAATGGGAAAAACATTTTGTTTTGAATAATTGTAGTTATATGCCGAACTGTAGGTGGAGGGACAATCAGTCCTTTCGTTGTAGCATCCATCACAATATAGGTGCTTCATTAATGTTGTTATTTTGTGTGGATCTAATGAACTTCTAACTTTATCTGTCTATTGAAAATACATAATGAAAAGTGTCAAATTCAGTAAATCAAATTAACCAACTTCTACGTCCGCCCAACATCTAACAAAACGCAAATAAGTAATCTAAATCTTGACAGATCTATGATCGATAATGTATAGTTTTACATGCAACAAACCTAATTTATTTCAGAAGTTGAAAACGTACATATTTATTGTCAGTCCTTAAACATTTTAAAACTGCACTCTATTGTAATCATTGACCGATCATATTTCAAATACGCATAATTCTCTGCACTACTTTTGAATTGTCAAGTATTTCTAAAATGATTACAGATTTTTCTATTGTTTATTTTACTAAAAAAACAAAAAAAGATTTTTAGTTATACCACAGACGCCAGTGGCTAAAAATTTCATCATTCAAACAAAAAA
>NW_023996681.1:5000-35193 GCF_015586225.1 Lucilia sericata | reverse complement strand
AACTAACTAACTAACTAACTAACTAACTAACTAACTAACTAACTAACTAACTAACTAACCAGTAAATCCACTTTTCGTCAATAAATTTAAAACCAACGTAAAACTCTACATTATTTTCTATTATTGAAAACGACTCACATTAAATATACGTAATTCGTGTAGGGTATCATATTGACGGCCACGCTTGACTATAGTTACTTACTTGTTTTTATTTTACAATACTGATTAAAAACATATTAAAACATCTATTACCAAAAAAACTTTTTCTCAACATTTCAATTTAGTTTTTAATCAACTAACTATCAACTGCTCTTAACATTTTTATCAGCTTTTGGCTGATTGTCAAAAACCAAAATAGACAAAATTCTATAAAACCAACAAAAAAAGACGAATGTTGAAGTGTCATCTAAAGTGGAAGTAAAAAAAATATAAGAAATATATAAAGACACATAAAATAGTTATATTTTTTTGCTTTTCAAATACTCCGTCCCTCACAAAACCAGCTTGAACGTGCCAAATTCATGTCAACACAAGTTTTGCCACTTTTATGGTTGAATAAGTTTTTTTTATTTCTGTTTTCTTTCGTTTTGTAAGATTTCTGTTTTTTATTTTATTTTAGGACTTTCTTATTATTTTATAGACAATTACCTACTATTCGTAATACTAACTACTATTTGAATAAGTAAGACGTCTTAAGTAGTTAAATATGGATTTTTACTTTTTGTGCAGTTTTAAGGGTCATATAGCAATTGCTATATAAAAAGACATCAATAAGATAAGATGAATACTAAGAAAAATGTCTATATTTCTAATATGTCTGTTGATAATATGATGATGTTTAGGCAGTAAATTAAAGGAATTATATGTATTTATATATATTAAGTTAGCTCCAATGCAAAAGTCCTATTCTCAACTAAAGTAACAATTTAATTCAATCTAAGATTACGTTTAGGAAAATGTTTTTTCTTTAACAAAGAATAGAAGGTCCTATTTGGTTTTCATTCAAAGAAATATGAACAAAATAGCAAAAACTTCCAAAAAGAATTTCATGAACCATTTGAAAAACATACTACTGATTTAGTTCATTTTAGTTGGAAGTACAAGGAACGTTTGTTTTGGGACCACCATAGTCCATTTTGAAACTTTTGTTTCGATTTGGAGAATTCATTAGCTAAATAGTCTGCCTTCTATACAAATTCATACATAATTCATGATTTTTTTATAAAATTTATGATTTAAATGTAAGAAAAGTATAAACGTTTCTCAATTTTTTTAAAAGCCTCAATCATATTTCTAACTCTTTTCCTATTCCTTTGCCACTGTCATTCAATTTTCTCATTTTTGTTTTATTTCAACTTGTGTTTGTAAGAAAGCCACTTATTGTATTAAATAAGATAAATAGCATTTGATATTTTCTTATTTTATTTTTCTAACCATTGATTTATAGCATTCTGTTTTCATAGCAGTTACGCTGAGCTGCCTCTAGATACTGCTGTTAAGTGTATTACGAATACTATAGCTGCAGTTACTACTTATAGATATATACTCCATATAACTAATATCAGCTACTGTTTGTTCAAACCAGTCATCTCGTTGTAGAATATTTAGTGAACCATGCTATTGGCAGGCTCACGTACATACACGTATTCACACAATCAAATACAAAAACATTCAAATACTAGATAGATAAAAATGAATAAAAATATAAAACTACATACATACGTACATATGTACACTAACTATAATGGAGAGGAAGAAAAATGAATAAGAAAAGCACAACTGAGAAAACAAAATCCAAAAATCCCCAATTTAAATGCCAGCCAAGTACGAAGGCATTCATGTATGTATTATATCAAATTGACATGTAATTTATTTAATTTTAGAGGCATTCACGTTTTTTTTTTTGTTATTGTGAAGAGTTAAAAATAAACTAAATTCTTTTATTCAATATTTGACGAAGCTTCTGATAAGGAAACTATTAAGTCTTAACAAAGCCTCAAAATGGTGCAACGTGTTGTATAAGTTGTTTTTTTTTGCACAGCATGTATATTTAATACTCATACGCCACATGTTACCCATTTTTTGATGTGTAACATTAGGAAAAGTAAATATTGCAGCCAGTCAATAGAGTTTAATATTTCAGAAAATTTCAAATAAATGTTTTTGGTAAGAATACATAAACTTAAGTGGGTTTTGAAACAGAAAACATGTTATCAGCTGAAATGCAAAGGCAACTGAAAATCACCACGCCCTGAATGTTAAAATTGTGGAATTTCTCGTGGAAATTTGATGCCGAGCGTCTAATGAGAGTGGCTTCCTCAGTCTTCTATTTTGTAAGAAATCCTTATTATTGAATATGCTAATTCAATTCTTAGACTCAAAGATGGCGCGATTTGTCTTTAGCCAAATCCTATAAAAGGTAGGGAGATCGATATTAAGACAGCATGTTGATTATATACAACATACACCAAGATTTTCAATAAGTAATAAACTTTCGAGTCCGAATACCAACGAGAGAAGATTGCATTACGAACACCGTCCTTCGATATGATGCAATCTTATTCTAAACCAACGACTGCCACACATTAACCCAAGGCAACATACAGTTTTAAAAATAAACAACAAAAGCATTCAGTTGAATAGTTGCAGTTCAACACTTAAGTTTCAACAATATTAACGACTGTCTGTTCATTAACACATTGACTGTTAGTGTGTTTACAATTTTATTACAAAATATCAAAAACTACCAGTTGTAACTTCAGCAATTTATGCAAAATTTCAACTATCTAGCTCCTCCCGTGTGGTTCCTATCGTGATTTCAACAGACAGACGGACAGGAGGACGGACGGATATGGCTAGAAAAAGTACCAGAAGTCCCTTTTATAGATTTTCATTCAATCAGGGCGTTGCATGTTTAATTCTATAGTTATAGGTATAGTATTAAAAAAGATTCAAAAAGTACCAATTGAGGAACGAAAAAGTACCAAAAAATTCACTCTTATAAATTTTCATTACATCAGTATATATGTATGTATGTCTGATTAAAAACTCCCCTGTTATAGGTTCAGGTTTACTCCAGGCTCTACATGTTTAACTTTATGGTTTTAGGTCCTCTCCGGACTCTACACGCCAAATTTCATGTTTGTAGATTCAACATTATAAAAAATTCAAAAAGTACCTCTTGAAAATGAAAAAGTACCAAAAAGTCCCTCGTAACGTGTTGCTGCGAATGCAGCTAATTTTATAAACAGGGAAACTAATTAAAATAACAAAATTTACCATGTGAAGCTAAAATGCCAAATTTTTAGAGGTTGTCTTGGATTTATGCTCATAGCGTTCTTCTCGAGAATATGTCAGATAGAATTATTGAAGATTCAGATCTCGCAGATATCTGGGATATTCTGAAAACTGATTTCAACATATCTACAGACTCCCCCCGGGGTGTGTTTCCTTGATGTTATGACCTGCATCTTGGTGTATTGCGATCCTGGGGTAAGAGGTACTACAAGTACCTCTAGTTTGCCGCGACTATAAAACAGGTGTTTACATTTCATTACCTGACTAGTCTGGCATGATTTGAAAAGGGGTCTAACCAGAGCACCACATAATCTGGTAATAAGGGTGGCCAGTTGCCTACGGGACTTTTCCTGGCTGGTCAGTTGGTTGAGGTTCCTCGGATCCCGCGTAGTGGCTGTGGTTGAAACCTAAATCGCAGGAGGGGGTGCTTGGTCAAAAGATTGATACACGGTGAAGTATAATTTTCATGATGAATTCTATTATCGTTCCTAGATTCTAGGAGCAGTACAAAACAACAGATGTTGGATTTGAGCTGATAATGCAAAGATCAGGTATACGAGGTGGAGTTTTTTCCGGTGCTTTTTGATGTGTATTCGATGGATTTGACAGATGGAGTGATTTTGTGGCTTATTGACCTAAGGTTCGTCAAAATGGACTGTGGTGCAAGGTCGTCACTGCACTTTCTTTAATTTATCGGCGATTTGCCTTCATGTTTGAGTGTGTTGAAGTTTACTCTAAAACATGCTCCACTTATCACAGTGGGTCTTTTTAGGCCACTGAAATAAGGCTTGTCAATTAAAATAATCCGTTTTTCGGACTACCAATTACGTCCCCTAGGTGCTGTTGTCGAATTAACAGACATGGTTGGGCGACATATGTGGTTTTCCTTTGTCGGGGTTAGATTGAGCTTACTTATGACACCTATTCTTCCTCAACTGGACTACTATGGCCAGATATTAGATAGCTCGAGTACTCGAACATACTGCACGTATATGGATCGACATCCATATACGTAAATTGCCACCGGCGTGTAAGAAACACAATGGGGCGGTGGTGAGTCGTTACTTTTATACTCACCCAGTGGATGTAAAAACAACCGTGAAATAAGGCCTCAGGGCAGGTGTTCACGTAAAGCATTTCGACATTCATACCAAAGACAGACAGGGTTACAGAAGGACAAATGGACATGGCTAAATCGATTCCGCTATATATAAGGTCTCGGATTATTTATAGTTTCTATGGCTTGAAAATTATAATATAGAAATTTCAAACGGAATGACAAACTTATTTATGTATACCCTTTTCACAAAGGTGAAGGGTAGATAATGATGTGTTACGAATAAATGAATAAAAAATTAGAAGTATTGGTTGGTTCTTTTGGAAAGTGCAGGATTTACAGGATCGTTCACATGTGCTGTAATGGACCAAATGTGTGTGGTTCTTGAAGGCCAATTTGTTGCATTTAACCTAACAAATACATTAATTCCAGAGCCGTATGCTCTATGAGTGTCAAAAATTAAAGTTATACTATTTTAGGAATAGCCTCAAAAATACCAGGATACAATACATATATAGTATGTTGAAATAATTTATAGAAATTGAATATAAAATCTAATTTCTTTAAGAAACTTAAATAAAGTAAAGTATACTTTTTGGGAAAAAATTAATTACAACTATCGTCCTATTCTGTCCATAAAGTAAATAAATGTAAAATGCTCTTTGTAATAATAAAATAAAATAAAATATATTTTCTGTTTAAGAATTGTGATATGGTAATAGAAATGATCAATGTCGTTAAATATTAATAATATTTAAACTTGGAAATATAAACATAAACATGTTATTGAAAATATTTTTCTTTCTATTGTACATTATTTAAAAAATATTACTTTTTTTAAATGAAGAAATATTTACAATTTTATTAAATTTAATATTAGAGACCATGGTGTAAATGTAGTTTTGTATATGATGCATAAAATTAATTTATTGAATAATTTATGCTTAATTTTACACTACTTGACTTATAATTCTTTTTAGCAAGCATCATTTTTGTAAGTTAAAAAGCGCACATTAACTATATTTTTTCCTTTTTGTGCAAAGAATGTAAAAAAAGAGATTTATTAAGACGTATAAAATATTTCAAGGCTATAATTTCCTAGAAAAGTAAAAAAAAAATTATAGGATAAGACATTTTTCAAGGAAAAGCTAAAATAAGTTGTATGAAATTTAAGAAAACTGCAAAAATAAGAACATATTTTTAAAAAGAAATCTAAAAATGCAAGGTATTTTTTCAATACTATTTTTTACACAATTTTGTTAACTTTTATGACTTAAATTATTTAATATGTGTATGGATTCATCCTACACATTCTTTTGAGTAGCAACACCCATATGAATCATTACGAGAAAGTATGTATTTTGTTTTATATATTTTTCTTTATTCGCCATTTTCGTATATTGCCACTACAACAAATGGTCAGTTGTGCGTTAATAAGAATGAAGGACAAATAAATTATCTGTTTTGTATTATTTTTGTGATATATTTCTTATTTCTTTATTAACATTGATAATTAAGTATTTTATTAGTTTAAGTCATTAAGCGCTAGGATGAATTTTTTTCCGAAAATATCAAAAAGTTAAAGCTATGTCAAAGAAAAAAGCAATGAATAGAAAGATTTTAAAGAATATAAAAATTAAGTTGTTCATTTATAAACTAAATAATTCTTAATTTCGACTTTAAGATCTTTAAGGAAGTTATTATACAAAGCGGTAAAGCTCCATTGCGTGATAACAATAATATCTTCCCAAAAGTATGCAATATATTTGGTATTCAACAGACTGTATAAAGGCCCAACTATAATGTGCATAAGCTTGCTTAAGGTAATGTAACAATCGAACGAAAAGTCTCTCAAATGTTTAAGAAAATCCGAGGAAACTTTTAGGTGGCTATAATGTACTTACGTGTATTCAAACAATTTAGCTCCATTTACACATTTATGTGACACACGTAATAAAAAAAATACATATTTCAAAATATTTTATTGAAATAAATTAATTTTCTTTTAGCTTTCCATTTTTTTCTTTATTTTCTTTGTGTATAATAACAAACAATTGATTCCGTACGTAATGTGCTGTCAGTATCGCTCTTTGCTTAAGCAAATAAAATTTGACGAAACTTGACGAAACTCTCTTAAGTACATTATAGTTTGTCACATACATTTTATATGTGTTCGCACAGTTGCTTAAGCTGACTTCAGTTTGTTTAAGCATATTATAGTTAGGCCTTAACTTCAAACAAATTGCCACCAGGCGTATACTTATTATTATTGTAGTACTCTAAATAGCATATCACTCATACGTTTAGTGTAATAAATTACTTTCAAAAGCGCGATAAGAAAAATTAAGCCTAAATATATTTTTCGCTTATAAAGCGATCGAGTTAACATATTTAACTCGCTCAAGAAATATTTATTTCATTAAAAAACAAAAATATTTACAAAGAATATTTACAAGCTTTTACGCATACATTTTAAATTACGTGAAAATGTGATTTAAATTTTATTTTTTATATGAAAATTCATATACTATTATTACAGTATTTTCTTCGGAATATTTGTATGGTTTCACTCAAAATACATAGAAATATTTAAACGTTGATATTAAGAGAAAACCAAATTATTTTCATTGATATCAATATTTTGTCTTCAAGTTTGTTATCGTAACATTTACGAAGAAGGAAGAAATTAATGAAGAAATAAGAAATAAATAAATTTGTTATGTGACAAAAACAGAGCAACATAACAACGTCATTAGGAAATAATAATTTATGAGAATTTTAGCAAATATGTATGTAAATATTTATTAAGAAATATTTTCCTTATTTATGAAAACTATTTATTTATATGCAAATAAATTTAATGAAATACATTAAAATATATAAATCATAAATTTTATTCCAAACAATCGTACACATGTAACTAACGTTATTGATTAACTGTGCAAAAAATTCATTAAAAATTTGGACTTGCCAAAGTTGGTAATTGAAAATTTTCTAAAATAGAATACGGACCTATATCTATATATTTTTATATCCACTATAACATTTTGATTTTGTTATTCTATGTTGTAACATATCGAGCTTTATCTCGCAGACCCACAAAAGTATACTACATTTTAACCGAAACAAATACTTGTTGAAAACCTTACAACTTGCATCACTATTTTTAGCTTTTATTGGATACTATAGTATAAATAGCTCAGTTAAACACTACTGTGCTAAAAAAGCCGCATTTTGTAAAAAGTGTTTTTAATCATATTCATGGTTCATATGAATAATAGCCCAGCAAAAACTTGTTACTGACTTGTACTTACCCAACAACATAGTTTTCAATGACTACTACTTACCTTATGCATTACTTAAAAGGAGTCTAGTAATAAATTACAAAAAATATATTATGTAAGTATGATTCCGTTTGTAACACATCGAAACATTGATCATAGACATACAAAATTACATATATTCTGGGTCCCTATCAAATTCTAAGACGATCCAGCTATGTCCGTCCGTCTGTCTGTTGAAAGCACGATAGAGTCCGAACGCAATGATCTAGAGAGTTGAAATTGCCCACAAATATTTTCTGTAAGTGAAGTAATATTTGGTATTGAAAATGGTCAATATCGGTTCACATTCTCGGATAGCTCCAATGCAAGTGGACCACCGAAAAACATCTTCAACGGGCGTATCTGTTTTAAATTCGACATAAATACGTTCCATAATGAGCCAAAATCTCCCTACAAAATTTTTTGAGGATCGGTCTATAATTGACCCTACCTCCATATAAGGTCCCCTTCAGAAAATGACTCTAACGCTCATTAGTGGGTTAAAAATTCTAATATGAAATTCGACACACATAAGTTTTAAGCGAGCCAAAATCATTCCACTAAATTGTATGTGGATCGGTACACAATTGACCCTGCCCGCATATACGGTCTCCTTCAGAAAATTACTTTTAAGCACATTACTGGCTTAAAAATACGAGTATAGCAATGGAATTTGACATAAGTTAGTTTCTTACTAGCCAAAACCTCTCTTCCGAATTGTATCTGGATCGGTCCCATATAAGGTCCCCTTCAGGAATGACTTTAACGCTCGTTACTGGCATAAGAATAAGAGTATAGCGATGAAGTTTGACATAAGTATGTTTCTACGAGCCAAAACCTCTCTACTGACTTTTATGAAAATCGGCATATGATTGACCCTACCCCCTATATAAACTCACCTTCAGAAGAGTAAATTTGAGCATTTTAACCCCTTACTTTTCAAAATCAGTTATTCCTGGTAACATATAATATATAAACTAAATTAATTAATTTTTTGCTATATAACTTCAATAAACTCAAAATGATTTACTCGCACAATTATTTTAAATAATTGCAATATTTATTTATATTTAGTTTGTGTACACACATTTAAATTCAAATAATTATATTTGAGTAATAAAATTGATTACGACTAAAAATAATAAGTACTTTAAATCCACAAATTATAATTATGCAGGCGAGTTATTTTTTGACATACAAATTAATTATTTGTAGTTATTAATACAATATAGAGCTAAAACTGTTATTATTATTGCTATCTATATATATGTATGTATAATTAATTTATTTATATTTCTATTGGATTAACAAATACATAAACAAGTAAGAAATTGTAATAGGCTATGTTCGCTCATAAGATGCCATACAATAGTTCTGAATATATAGGAAGTGATTATCAATTATGGATCGATTTCCTTAAAATTTAATAGAATCCATTTAAGGGTCCAAGGGTTAATTATGAATCGTTTGTTATAAAATGAATATTGTTATATTATCTATTATTATTATTATTAATATATATCAAGCAGAAGATTAAATCAATATGACTTTCAGCAATGTATTTGTGGTGTAGAGTATAATTTATCTCATAGTTTGAGAAGAAAATATATGTTTAAATTTTTTGTATTATACTACATATCCATTATCAACGTAATCTCTTTTTATATAATTTATTACATTGAATAAAATTTGTATCCAATTAACTATATAGCAGCAAAAATGATATAACTAAAAATTTCGAATTTGTAATACTGTTCATATTTACAAAAATGTTTGAATAAGTAGAAAATGAGAATCCAGCATTATCTATATAAGTATCATACTATTTATCTACACACAGAGAAAAAACATAGTTCGGCATGGTTAGGACAACTATTCTATATTTTTTGTAACAATATTTTGTTGTCATAACCAAACAATTGTTATTTTTATTTATGACAATTATGGACCGATCCTTATAAAATTTTACAAAGATATTAAGGTTCCTATAAAATATGTTTATGTTAAATTTCATCGCTTTAGCTGCTTCTTTTAGTCAGTTATGAGCGTTAATGTCATTGTCTGAAGGGGACCTTATATGTGGGATAGAGTCAATTATGAACAGATCCTTATTAAATTTTACAATGATATTAAGGTTCCTAAAAGATATGTTTATGTCGAATTTCATCGCTATAGCTGCTTCTTTTAGTCAGTTATGAACGTAAATGGCATTTTCTGAGGGGGACCTTATATGGGGGATAGGGTCAATTATGGACCGATCCTTATAAAACTTTACAATGATATTAAGGTTTCTATAAAATATGTTTATGTCGAATTTCATCGCTATAGATGCTTCTTTCAGTCAGTTATGAGCGTTAATGTAATTTTCTGAAGGGGACCTTATATGGGGGCTAGGCCATTTTCAATACCAAACAAACTGCATCAATATAAAATATTTGCGCAAAATTTCAGCTCGCTAGCTGTGTTTTCAACAGACGGACAGACAGACGGACAGACGGACGGACATGGCTAGATCGTCTTAGAATTTAATAAGGATCCAGAATATATATACTTTTATGGGTCTTAGATGAATATTTCGATGTGTTACAAACGGAATAACAAAAACAATATACCCCCCATCTTTTTTGATGGTGGGTATAAAAAATGTAATTATTTTAATATTGACATGAAAGTGTGGATATATAGTATTAAGTATTTATTTATGGAAATACCATTGCTTGGAAGTTTTGTGTTTATTTAAAGGAAACCTAAAAAAATAATTACAATTTATGCCGAACACGTTAGATTAACCATATTATGTTTAATATGTAACCATAATATGGTTACTTGAAGCCATGTGATTACTTGAAACCATAATATGGTTATTTAAAACAATAATATGATTACTTGAAACCATTATATGATCATATGTAACCATAATATGATTACTTGATGCTATGGTTACTATGATGCTACAACATCACATTATGATTAATAAAACTATATTATGATGAAATATTCGGATTATATTTAATCATAATATGATATCTTATTTTATTAATAATGATCATAATATGATATTTTTTGATAACTATAATGATAATAATAAGTTTTAACTTTAACCATAATTCTAACCATAATATGTTGCTCTTAGATTATGGTTACCACAACCTGCGTGTATAAGTCCATAATTAGTGGTAATATCCATATAAAGTTCGCATTCGAAAATTACCGTTCATAATTTTATTTACTATATGTATTCATATAAATAAATAAAATATGTATATAAAATTTCTAGTTATGACACATTCGTAACAAATGAGTCATATATGTACATTAGGGTGATCCCAAAACAGAAGTTGCTGATGTTCACAGCGAAAATGAAAATTTAGTTCATTCTAAGACACCATTTCTCAAATTTTTTTTTCTGACGTCAACATTTGGTGAGTTGCATATATTTTATTTGGCAGAAATATGAAACAAATCATAAAAACCTCAAAAAGGACCTTTTTTTATCCTTTAACACAGCTCAGAACAAAAATTTGAGAAACGGTATCTTAAAATCGATTAAACTTTTATTTTATTTGGGAACATTGACACTTTATTTTTCCACCATACAAACAGGGCCACCCTAATGTACATATATTCAGCGCACGTTTTTATTTTTTATTTGAAAGGACTAATGAAATGTATTTACTTGTTTTCAAATTACAAAAATTTTGGTGACAATATGCCCAGTCATACATAAAATATTTTATATTAAAACTAATAAGAAAGTAAGTATAGTACGGTGTTTCGTAGACCACTTTTTTCTAGGAATACCTTTCAAAGGATGTACTAAATACGAGAAAAATACAAAACATTTTCGTTATTAAAACGCATCATCGTTAAAGGAAAGCATTTTTTGACATTGGTCCGATGTGGTCGTCAAACTATATAAGGTGTATTCGCTAATGTCTTTAGTATAAATTTGAAATGCTAACTTTTGCTACCGTTTGCAACCCCAAAAATTTAAGAGCTATTAGTATAATCATCTAAGGATAATTTTTAGCCTTTATTGATTACATATCATATAAATTATAAAGATATCATCTTAAATATAATGTACTTAGTCAAAAAATATGGGCAGTAATATCACGACCACGCCCACTTTATTTGTTGGTTTTAATTTACGTGTTTTAAGAATTCTCTTTTGATCATTGTTTAAAACAAAGTTTTATTAAAATCTGCATTAAGCTTAATAAATATTAATAAAATATTCGTATTGACCACGCCCACTAATAATAAACTTCTATAACTAAAGTTGTAAATATGTTTCCATATTCTGGGAAGAGCATTGAAATAATTTTGTTTGGCTGAACTTATTTAACATTGTTTACTTGTTGCTGTTAAACGTATTGGTTTTCGTAAATGTATTGCTGTGCTGTCATTAAATCGAATTCTTTTCAAAATCAAAACTATAAAACCCATCCTAAGCCCTTTTCTTCAAATCTATCCTCTTTCCCTTAGAATATATGCATCCAGTTCATATTTCGTATATATTTTATTTAAATAATTATATTAGCAATTAATTGGAGTTCGATATATTGATAATCAATTATACCATTTAATGGGCAAATTGTTTTCTATTACTCTATACTCAAAATATGTAATCAAATAGTTTAACTAACAATGCACATACTCTTGAATGAACACACACTTTTAATCATTATTAAAAATTCTCAGTAACACAGGAATGAGATAAAGTTGAACATGCTGATGACAATGACAACGACTTTACTACATCAACGTCATTATTTTATTTATAAGAAGCCATATCTTTCTTTCTGCAACTAAACAAGAAAATTGCAGAAATGAATGTATGTAATTATTCTACATGAGTAAAGTCATGATGCCATAAAAATGTTTTATCGAATGCATTAGAATTTAATAGTTGCATGACATGATATTGGATTACAATACAGAAAAGAGTTGCCAGGTAACACATATGAAGATTGTTAAGTTTTAAAGATAAAAATTAAATTAATTTTTTTAAATTAATAAAAAAAAAAAATAATTTTCTGCTTCAATATTAGTTTTGTGTAGGTTTTATAAGTAGAGTACAATTGCACATAAAATATCTAATTTTCAAGATCAATCAATCTATCTATCACTAATTATGAACCGATTGTCAAGGATCATAATATTTGCTATGTGACTTGTTTTAGTGGATCCATTTGGATTCAAACTGTATGATAATATTTTGACATAAACTTAATGAATTTTCTGTAGTTTAAAGAACGATTGTGGTGTATACGCGAATGCTCATAAGTACATAATAATGTATGTACATTAGGATCACCCCGTTTGTATGGGGGAAAAATAAGGTACCAAGGTTCCCAGCTAAAATTTAAGTTTAATTGATTCAATTACATGGAGTATATAATGTAACAATTTCAATTAAATAATTAAATAATTCTATGAAAAAAATTGAAAAACTTGAAAGAACCCCTCAAAGTCAGAAATAAGAGAAAAGTAATAAAAAATTACCTTTGTTGCGTCGAATGGTTTTGCGTTTCTCAGGTTAACTACATCGAGCTCCCTTCCCTTTAAAGCTATTACATTCGCCCTTTCGTTGCCGACTACTGCCGAGTGGCCTGGTACCCATATGATGTAAACCTTACCTCTGGGAGAGTATTCAGTTAAAGCTTTCTTACAATCCAATACGGTCTTAGATTTAATTCTATCACCTATCGCCCCTCCACTATCATCAGTGGTGAAGAGGGTATACATATATAACTTTGTCATTCCGTGTGTAACACGCTCACGATAAAACGAATGAATAGCAGTTGTTTGGTATTGAAAATAAGAATAAAATTCGGTAGGAAGATTTCAGTTCCTTATTTAGTAATGAGCATTAAAGTCATTTTCTTAAAGGGACCTTATACGAGGTTAGGCTATTTTTCGCGTTGTAGTAATTTTCTAAAGGGGAATTAATATGGGGTGGGGTTATTATGGAGTGATCCACATAAAAATTGGAATAGAGATTTCGGTTACTATAGAACTTATAAGTGTCTAATTTCATAGCTGTAATCGCATTTTTAAGCCAGTAATGTAATTTTCTGATGGGGATCCTAAATGGGGGTAGGGTCAATTATGGACCGATCCCCACAAAATTTTGTAGGGCGATGTTAGCTCATACAAAACTAGTTTATGTCGAATTTCATATATCTACTAGTATTGTGAATCCGGTACTGAGTTTCAAAGTCATTTTCTGAAGGAACCTTATATGGGGGTAGGGTCAATTATAGACCGATACTCGTAAAATTTTGTAGAACGATCTTGGTTCATACAAGTCATGTTTTTATCGAATTTCATGGCTTTAGTCGATTTTTAGGCCAGTAAACAGCGTTAAAGTAATTTTCTGATGGGGACCTTTATGAGGGGTAGGGTCAATTAAGGCCCGATCCACATAAAGTTTGGTAGAGAGATTTTGGTTCATATAAAACTTTCTTCTGTGAGATTTCTTCGCTAAACTCGTATTTTTAAGCCAACAACGAGCGTTAAAGTCGTTTTCTGAAGGGGACCTTACATAGGTGGTAGGGTCAATTATGGACCGATCCACATACAATTTGGTAGAGAGATTTTGGCTCGTATATAACTGACTTCTGTGAAATTTCATCGCTTTACTCATATTTTAAACCAGCAATACGCGTTAAAGTAATTTTTTGGAGGGTAGGGTCAATTATGGACCGATCCACATAAAATTTGGTGGAGAGATATTGGCTGGCATAAAACTTATGTGTGTCGAATTTCATCGCTATATTCGAATGTTTAAGCCAGTAATCAGCATTACAGTCTTTTTCTAAAGGGGACCTTATATGGGGGTTGGGCCAATTGTGGTCCTATGTCCGCCATAATTCAGAATTTTATTTCGGAAGTAAAAAAACTGACTTATGCGAAATTTTGTGGCATTTGCTTCATCAACAACGAGTTTGAAGCTTTTTAGACAATATTCCGGAGGGTACATTTGTATTGGGATTATTTGAAATCGTTGACCGATTTTCAATACCAAACATTTCTGATAAATATCTCTTTTTTTGTGGACGCTATCGTGACAGACGGACGGATATAGCTAGATCGTCTTAGAATCTTACGAGCAGCCGAATATAGCACTCTAACTTGTTTATCCTTTGATTTAGTTCAACAAATATTGACATAAGGAAAATAATTTTATGAATGGGTATCATAGATTGAAGTATATTTTCACTATTGGCGGGAATATTTGCAACTTCCATTTTGGAGCTACTCTAATGTTCATAATTTAGAACGAATATTATTTACTCAAATAACTTCAATATTGTGGTATAATATTAAAACTTTTTACTCTCATATCTACTTGAGATTTGATTTAATAAACATGTCAGGTTTCACATTTTAATTGAAGTTTGATATTAAAATTTAAGAAAGTTTTCTAAAGAGTAACAATGTTTACTTTCTGAACAAAAATTTTTTTTACCCTACACCTCCATAGTGTAAAGGGTATTATAAATTTGTGCTGATGCTCATAGAAATATTGAACATACGCCATAAATTGCTTATATACGAAATTAAACTAATAAATAAATTTCAACATATTGACATAACTAGTGTAGGCTATCATATGGTCGGCCTTGACCAACAATAGTTTCCTACCTATTTTGATTTTAATACAAAATTTTATTTTTAAAATATTTCAAACTTAATATTTCGTACAGTAGAGTGAACATGTTAAAAAGATGAACAGGAAAGTATTATATTATACATATGTATATATATGAATGTGTGTATGTATGTGTATGTATTTGTCTCTACTTCCTAAACTATAATACGGATATGGTTAGTGTGATATGATTAACTTTTTTGAAGGTAAAAACTTAAACTTTTTAATGCTCACATGCAAAATTTATTCCCAAAAAAAGTCTATTCATGTGTTTTATTTTATTTTTGCATCCTTTAAAATAGCTTAAAAAACTGCTATATATTCAGCCTCTTGAATATGTCTTTGGTAATGTATACCCTTTGTCAATATTGAAAAATCACGTTATTATTTTTCTGTGTCAGAAAGCGTATACATCCCAGCAAAAACTTGATAAAATTTACTTACACAACAGTATTGGAGTCATTACTATCAAAAAGATGGGGTTATATTGACTTTGTCATTTGTAACACATCGCAATATTGGTCACAGACCCAAAAAGTATATATATTCTGGGTCCTTATTGAATTCTAAGACGATCTTACGTCTGTCCGTCTGTCTGTCTGTTGAAAGCATGATAGAGTCCGAACGGAATGAGCTAAAGCGTTGAAATTTTCCACCAATATTCTCTATAGATCTTTTTGGTATTGAAAGTTGGCAATATCGGTCCACGTTTTCGGATAGCCCCCATATAAGTGAACCCCCCAAAAACAGCTTTAACGGGCATATCTGTTTTAGAAGTACGAGTATAGCGATGAAATTAGACATAAATAAGTTTCATATGAGCCAAAATCTCCCTACCAAATTTTATAAGGATCGGCCTATAATTTACCCTACACCCCATATAAGGTCCCCTTCGGAAAATCACTATAACACTAATTACTGGCTTAAAAATAAGAATATAGCGGTGAAATTCGACAGGATCCATAATTGACCCTACGCCTCATATAAGGTCCCTTTCAAAAAATTTGACTATCAAATTTTATGTGGATCGGTCCATAATTGACCCTAGACCCCAAGTAAAGCTCTTTAACGCTCATTACTGGATTAGAAATACGAATATAGCAATACAAATAAGTTTCATGCGAGTAAAAATTTCTCTACCAAATTTTATGTGGATCGGTCACTCATTGACTCTACCCCCCATATAAGGTCCCCTTCAGAAAGTGACTTTAACGCTAATTACTGTCTTAAAAGTAAGAGTATAGCGATGAAATTCGACACACATAAGTTCCATGCGAGCCAAAATCTCTCTATCAAATTTTATGTGGATCGCTCCATAAGGTCCCCTTCGGAAAATTACTATAACGCTCATTACTGGCTTAATAATAAGAATATAGTAGTTAAATTCGACATGAACAAGTTTCATATGAGCTAAAATCTCGCTACCAAATATTATGAGGATCGGTCCATAATTGATTACTGGCTTAAAATTACGAGTGTAGAGATAAAATTTGACAAAAGAAAGTTTCTTACGAACGTTGAAGAACATATGGTGTTTGTACAGCATATTGATTAATGTCATAGATACTTTGTAAATTTCCAATATTTCACTTAGGGAGACAATACTCCACAAAACACATACACATGTAATATGTACAATGTACATACAATATAATTACTAGAAGTATACAAAACAATACTTAAACTATATAGTAGTTGAAGCAATAAATTCACAATATATTTTGGGCGGTCAATACCTATTTTGATTGATTTTTCGATCATATAAACCATTTTATACCGGGATTTATATGTAACTTTTCTAAATTGTTCAACTTACAAATTTTCAATATTATTAATTTTTAAACAAAATACATAAGAATAGGACATTTTCCACAACTACATAAATATATTTTGTAACTAACATAAACATTTCTCTACAAAACCAATATAATTTCCTGTTTGGCTTCACAGAAATACATCAAATGATCAACTTCCTATTTCCTGTGAAATACTCAAACAAATAAAATACAACAGAGTGAATAACTTCATAGATGACAGTTTAACTGAATAACATGTTAAGAATATTTTCATAAACGAATAATTTCGTTACACATATACATACATACATATGTATTATGACTCATACATATTCTATTTCGTACATTCTTTCATATGTATGTATATTAGGGTGGCCCCAAAATTGAACTTGCTGATGTTCCCACCGAAGTTCATTCTAAGATATCAATTCTCAAAATTTTTGTCCTGACGTCAATATTTGGTGAGCTGAATCAAAGGATAAAAAGGTCCTTTTATAAAATTTTTCTGATTTTTTCATATTTCTGGCAAATAAACCATAAGCAAATTAGGTATCATATGAAAGGTCTTTGTGAGACGATTTCAATAACATAACACAATTTAGTATACGACTCCTAAATTATTACAAATGTTGTAATTTTTCGGAAAATTTTTAGATTATTAAAATTTTTACATAGAATTTAATGTAATTAATAGAAATTATTACATTATAAACCTCATATTATTTCACCGAAGCAGTTTTTTTCAGTTTTTTGAAATTCGATATGTTTTGTATTTTGTTTAAACATTTTAAACCCTTTTTTCTCCCCGGTATTGTGCTAGCTATATTTATCTAACGTACTTAATATGTATTTCAATATAAGCCCAATTTTATTAGCTTTACATTTGTATATAACACTTTATAATTTCATTCTAATGTAAATCAAATTTTTCAGTTTAACTAAAATATTAATAAGCGTTTATTACGCTTGCTTTGTTGAGTCCTTCCTACTTAAAATCTTGGAACGGATAGTCGATAGTATGGCTAAAAGCAGTATACCCGACAAAGACCTAAAGGGACGATTGGTGGAAAACGCTTTAAACGAAGTTGTTCACTACATACCTTCTATAGCAAACTGTATACACTGGCGGTATGCATTGACATCGAAGGCGCTTTCAATAACGTGCACACTGATACTCTTATCGAATCCCTAGACCAGTTTTATTTTGACCGCGTGCTCCGTAACTGGATCAACTATATGCTAAGGAACAGGTGGAGAGATGTACGATATTACTATTAGGAAAAGGTATACCACAGTGTGGCATTTTGTGACCTTTACCACGATTAATAGTCTCCTAAGGACCCTAACTGAGAAAGAACTTAGACGTATCTGCTATGATGTCGTAATACTTTCACAAGGGAAAGGATCCAAATTACTTGTGTAGAAGAGCTGAGGAGGCTCTGAATACGGCCTTGAGCTGGGCTCAACCGAGCGGCCTCAATGTTAACGCTAGGTGTAACGTTAGGTGTAATTCTTGACCGGAAATTAAAATGGAGACACTACATAGAGGATAGGATTAACAAGGCACATCGGTGCTGGGCGAAATGTAGGAAATGGGGTCTTAGTCCTACTATGCTTCAATAATGCTTTACTACTTCAACCAAAGCTCTGGAAACGTTGCTAGATATTCCACCCATTGAAACATATTTAAGATATGAGGCGGCGCTTACAGCCGAACGCTCTTTGCTTTAGGCGAACTGGCCAAAAGCAGTTATAAGACACGTCATCAATGTATACTGGACACATTGGAAGGTTATACACAATCATCGGACGTGCCTGATCGTATACCAGACACAGAATATGTCGGAAACTTGGAAACGCTGATCCCAGATAGAATGTCTTCGTCAAGCGGAAAACTAGAGCAAATACCAGTAGGAATCCATTGTTATACGGATGGCTCTAAATTGGGCGATAAAGTGGGCCTGGGGTTCTATATTGAAGACCCAGAAGCAGAAATATACCACCGTTTACCTAATCATAACACAAGCTTCAAGGCAGAAGTCCGAGCAATAACAAAATGTTTAAAATGCATTAGAATAAATATGGCGCCCGCGGCCCTTAATATATTCACCGACAGCCAGAAGGCGATATCAGGTGATAGTATTAAATCTAAGAAAGCTTTAACTGAATACTCTCCCAGAGGTAAGGTTTACATCATATGGATACCAGGCTACTCGGGAGTAGTCGGCAACGAAAGGGCGAATGTAATAGCTTTAAAGGGAAGGGAGCTCGAGGTACTTAACCTGACAAACTCAAAACCATTCGACGCAACAAAAGCTGAATTAAAAATATGGTTGAGAGAATCCCATAAGGCCTCTTGGAATAATGAAACTGTGGGTAGAACCACAAAGATCCTATGGGGTGACCCTGATGAGAACAAGACGAGAAATCTCCTCAATATGAGCAAGTCTAATGTTAGTATGATGGTACGTATTCTAAGTGGACACACAGGATTACGAGCACATCTATACAAAATTGGACGTGCGGATTCAGACGAATGTAGAGCATGTGGAGAGGACAGTGAAACTCTGGAGCACTTTCTTTGCCACTGTCAAGCATTCGTCGAAGTTAGATCCAAGTATCTTGAAAGTGATGTTATTCCGGAAATAACATTCCTGACTAACACTGATTGGAAAATTCTTAGGAATTACGTCCAGGAAAATGAGTTTCTGAACATTGAAAAATAATATACTCAGTGAACAATTTTTTTCTTGCATGAAAAGGAGCGCATAACAGGCCCGAAAGTGGCCTAGGTGTATTTCTTCGAATTTGATGTTCTATACATACTCCTATCAACCTAACCTAACCTTAAATGTAAAAAATATGAAAAAATTCCGAAAAATTTGAAAATTAAGATTACTTTTTACCATTGAAAGCGTCCCTTGAGAGACCTTCCTTATGGTGCCAAAATTTTATATCATTCCTTTGGAAGAAATATGAAAAAAAGACCTTTTATCCTTTGATCCAGCTTACCAAATATTGAAGCCAGGACAACAATTTTGGGCCACCCTAATGTCCATATATACGAAATATCTGTTTGCATAACTATTTCCTTATATTTTCATAAGTTAGAAATTGTATCATATTTAACATTTGTGCTGACAGATGACAATTGCATTTAGCATTTTTTCTCGAATATTATAAGTTAAATATTTACCTAAAAGATAAATATTAAATACTTAATTTAAAATTGTAACAAGCTATAAAGCAAAGTGGTGTGGTATTTTTTAAAAAACCACATTAAATACAAAATTAAGTAATAAATGCAAATTGTTAATTTTATTGAAAATTTTCAAAGTTTTCTTCAAATGAAGATTTTTAATTATTTAAGTGTATTTTTAGGAAAAATCTGTACTATTTCTCCAATATTATATTATTTAAGCGTTTTAAAGTTTTAGCACTTAGCACAATTTCAAATGTACTCTCGTACTTTCTCGAAATTCTTTGTTAACCACTTGAAAGAAAACCGCAGCTATGTACATAATATTTTTTTTCGTTTTAGCCATCAAGTATTCAACAAAATATTCTTGTATGATTTTGATGTCTATTTATTTGCTAGTGACATAAATATCATTTTACCCAGTTTTCTGTTTTTGTAGTATATTGTTATTTTTGGTAAAAAAGAGTACAGATAAGATCAAACACGTTTAAACCGCACATAAAAGCCACATAATGCCGCCACAATATTCTGTGAAGACAAAAAACTAATATACACTTACAAATATGTTGGTGTGCTACATTCTGCAGAGTCGAATCTTAAATTACCTAACCTATTAGCTGATTTTATATTGATGTCCATTTAATCGAGCAAATATTTGTGGAAATATGTTGGCGATAGTATCCAAAGTTTTAATTTTTTACATAGTTGTGTATATACGTTTGAAGGGGACCCAATATGGAAGCTACATACTATCAATTATGGACCGATCATGAAAACATTTTACAGCAAAGAATCAAGCAATACGTACTTGAATCAATCAAAATCAGTTTCAATAGTACGGTAAGTTCGGTTTTTTTGGAATCGTATGAATTAGCCAAGTTTGAAAGTGTTAATATTAGCGCGATTTAAGCCTTTTTGGAATCAAAGTGATCTCTCGAATCCATACTTGATTTAAGTATGTTCGATGTTGATATAATCCATATTCGTACTCTATTTAATCTCAAAATTTTGTATGGAGATCATGATGTAGTAATGTGAGTGATTTTCAGAAGGCGGTCTTATATGGCAGATATGGTCAATTGTGAACCTATCGTGAAAACATGTTTCAGTATATTTGATAGTGAGTAATGTCCATTTAGGTTTTTTTTCGGAAACAGCTATGGTCAATTATGGACCGATTATAAAATTTTTTTTCAAGCAATATTTGGTAATGAATAATATAATGAAATTGCGCATGATGTGAAAAATTACAAAAATTTACGAAGTGATTAATGCTTTTTGGAAAAATTACATAGACTGTCTGTCTATCCTTCTGTCTGTCTGTCTGTCTGTCGGTCTGTCTGTCTGTCTGTCTGTCCATCTGTATGTTTATTGAAATCAATTTTCTAAAGACCCAAATATCTTCGGGACCCAATTCTATCAGACATTCTTTCAAAAAAACTTCCTATTTAAAATCAGCAAAATCGGTCCATAAATAACGGAGATATGAGCAAAAATCTGAGACAACCTCTGAAAATTTCATCAAAAATTTACAGTTTTGGTTCACACAGAAAACAGATCGATAGGAAATCGGTTTCCATTATAAATATTTGGTAAAGTTAATTAAAATTCTATCGCTCATATTAAAAAACTATAAATATGAGTGATTTTCTATGTTAGGAACCGAAAAATCATGATTGTAATCAAATTATGGCTATAAAAATTTCCGAATTGGTAATTTCAACCGAATTGTATCTTTTGTGAAATGGTTTTTATTAATTCAGTAAATACAGAAGAATTTTATTTAGCATTCAAACTTAAGAATTCTAAATATTAGTAGTTGTAACCGAAAAATTTGTTAAAGCGAAAATTTTGAGTCAAATAAACTACATACCATCATTGCAACTAAATATCAATTATAAATACTTAAAAATTCGATTGTGGTTAAAGAACATAAATAAATTCGATGTTTCCAACCGATTGTTGACATTCACAAAAATAATTATTAAAGAAAATAAAAGAATTGTGAATTATGTAAAAATATTTTAAGAAATAAACGGAATTGCGGCTTAATTTTAAAGGATTTAGGTGAAAAGGTAATGTTCAACATAAAATAAAGTTTGTACTTAGTTGCTTTTAAGATTTTTAATGCGTTTGCAGGAATAAAAGCAAGGAATCCAAATCTCCAATGAAATTCAAATCATCCAAAGGAATGTTTTGCAAAAACTAAAGGAAAATCTTTTTTTACGACAAAAATAAAGGTCAGGCATGTAATGTATCCCAAAATCTGATGCAAGAAGTGTTTTATAATTATTTTTATCTGTAAACATTAATATTTTATAAAATTTTATTGTATACAAATAGAATCCACAAATATGTGTATAATAAATAATATTTCAAGTAGTAATACTGTTAGTTTCTATTTATATTACCGAATTTCATTTTGAAACTATTATGATTTCCATATATTCTATATTGCCAATCGAATTTTTCAGTCATCCCAATAGAATTATGGGATAGTTGTGGGAACCGACTAAATTCGATTGGAAACAAATTCGGTTACCACAACGAATCTGTTTTCTCTGTGTTTGAATTATAAACAACAGAACAGACATACTCATATGTTAAATTTTGTTTTTGTTTTTGCCTAGAATCATAACATTAACCATGTAGAGCCCGGAGTAAATGAGAATCTATAAAATGGACATTTTAGTATTTGTTAGTACTTCAAAAGGTACTTTTTAAATTTTCTAAAATATTGAACCTAGAACACATGAAATGAAGCATGTAGAGCCCGGAGCTCTGGAAGTAGGTGAGAACATATAAAAGGGGACTTTTTGGTACTTTTTGTTCTTCGAAAGGTACTTTTTGAATTTTCTAAAATATTGAACTTAGAAACATGTAGAGCCCGGAGCTCTGGAAGAAAGTGAAAAAATATAAAAGGGGACTTTGTGGTACTTTTTGATCTTCAAAATGCACTTTTTGAATTTTCTAAAATATTGAACTTAGAAACATGAAATGATCATGTAGAACCCGGAGTAAATTACAACATATAAAAGGTGCCTTTTTGGTACTTTTTTCTTCTATTGAATTTTTTTGTAATATAGAAAGGATTTTGGCTACGTTTTTGATATATATCTGGTACTTTTTGGTTTTTATGATTGAACCTGATTGAACGAAAATCTCTAAAAGTTGTTTTTCTGGTACCTTTTCATTTTACAACTGGTATTTTTTGAATTTTTGTAACAAAATTCGTACTGAATGTTTTTTTTAACACATCATGGTCAAGAGTATACAAAAATCTTATGAATTTTTTTTTAAG
The DNA here is from genome assembly GCF_015586225.1 of Lucilia sericata. NCBI lineage: Eukaryota > Metazoa > Arthropoda > Insecta > Diptera > Calliphoridae > Lucilia > Lucilia sericata. The sequence goes on along the minus strand of NW_023996681.1, from coordinate 11,560 downwards.
TTTAAACAAAATTTTTAAAAATTTTAAATTACCGTATGAAGATTTTTCTGTATTATTCCGGAATGTATTTTTATAACTTAAAGTTTAAGTCCAGAGTCAAAACTTCCGTAAAATTAAAGAATTAAATATTTGTTAACACATGTATACAAGTTTTGTCATTTTCGGAATTAACACATCAAATAATACTTGGATTAGTGAATATTATTTAAAAAGTTTTTTCATCGTTGGCCTGTGTTATTTTCTTTGAATTCAATGTATCAATAAGAAATACATGAATATATGAACAGGAAATGTAGATTACATGAATTTAATATTCATGAGTATTTGGGCATAAATTAATTTCCACCAATATTAAGGTACTTTATATAATACCTTAATATTAAATTTATTTAATACCATCCACAATTTAAACTCTTATAGCTATTTAATCCTTCTTTATTTACAGATATTGTATCAATATATTCCTTTGCTTACATGTAGAAATTAATTTACCAAACAGAATTAACTACAAACAGAAAATGTAAACAAGTAAGTAACATATACACTACATAACATACAGCTGCCTAATGAAGTGTACAATACCTGTAAAACTTAAATTGTAATATGATTACATACATCTATATGTAAATCAAAAATCCTCTTGTGATTTAAAATTTGAAAAATATTCACATAGGTATTTACTTAAGTAATAAATTTTCTGCAAAAATTCTAAATTTAAATATTTATTTCTATGTAAGCAATACTCTCTTTCTTCAAATAAATAGATAAAAACTTATTTTGTTTAAATCATCATCATCATACCTAATAGGCTTAAAAGATAAAATACTTTTTTGTTATAGAAAAAATCCAATTTTATTCTTACTGGACAATAGAAACAAAATCCTACTACTTTAACAACTTTTAATCTTAAACTTGTTAAGCGACATTAAGTATTAGAAATTGTACACTGAATCGAAATATACACAAAGTCTATGGAAGCAGAAGAACAAAATATACAATCAAAAGACTTTCGCAAATGTAAAGATAAATAAATTCACTAGTGGACGTCAAACTGGATCTGTGCATATCTGTCTATTATAACCGAATGCAATGACTATGTCAACAACATCGAAACCAAAGTCTATTGCATTTGTAGCTGTGTATTTAGTTAGGAAAATATTGTTAGTCAATTTGAAAATCCGTTTGTTTATTATCTACTCCCAGAAATATGGAAAAAGTGGAAAAACATATACTATGCCCTCGTGGAATTTAAATCGGTGTAAATTTGATATGTAAAGTAACATGATATTGAACAAGTGGAAGTGTTAAATTCGACAGACACGAACAATTTCTGCAGAATTTTAGGGTATACATTTATACTTGTTTACTCTATAGTCTAGTCTATAGTCTAGTCTATAGTCTAGTCTATAGTCTAGTCTATAGTCTAGTCTATAGTCTAGTCTATAGTCTAGTCTATAGTCTAGTCTATAGTCTAGTCTATAGTCTAGTCTATAGTCTAGTTATAGTCTAGTCTATAGTCTAGTCTATAGTCTAGTCTATAGTCTAGTCTATAGTCTAGTCTATAGTCTAGTCTATAGTCTAGTCTATAGTCTAGTCTATAGTCTAGTCTATAGTCTAGTCTATAGTCTAGTCTATAGTCTAGTCTATAGTCTAGTCTATAGTCTAGTCTATAGTCTAGTCTATAGTCTAGTCTATAGTCTAGTCTATAGTCTAGTCTATAGTCTAGTCTATAGTCTAGTCTATAGTCTAGTCTATAGTCTAGTCTATAGTCTAGTCTATAGTCTAGTCTATAGTCTAGTCTATAGTCTAGTCTATAGTCTAGTCTATAGTCTAGTCTATAGTCTAGTCTATAGTCTAGTCTATAGTCTAGTCTATAGTCTAGTCTATAGTCTAGTCTATAGTCTAGTCTATAGTCTAGTCTATAGTCTAGTCTATAGTCTAGTCTATAGTCTAGTCTATAGTCTAGTCTATAGTCTAGTCTATAGTCTAGTCTATAGTCTAGTCTATAGTCTAGTCTATAGTCTAGTCTATAGTCTAGTCTTAGTCTAGTCTATAGTCTAGTCTATAGTCTAGTCTATATGTCTATAGTCTAGTCTATAGTCTAGTCTATAGTCTAGTCTATAGTCTAGTCTATAGTCTAGTCTATAGTCTAGTCTATAGTCTAAGTCTATAGTATATAGTCTAATTTATAGTCTAGTCTATAGTCTAGTCCATAGTCTAGTCTATAGTCTAGTCTATAGTCTATTTTCTAATCTATAGTCTAGTCTAGTCTATAGTAAAGTCAATTGTAATGTATATATTCTAGTCTATAGTAAAGTCAATTGTCATGTCTATATTCCAGTCTATAGCCATGTCTACTAGTCTATAGACTATTCTCTAGATTAGTTTATTATATAGTCTATAGTCTAGTCCATAGTGTAGTCCATAGCTATTTCTATAGTCCAGTATGTTGTCTTATTTCTGAAATGTAAAATTGCCAATAAAACTATCATTTTTTGAGCGTAGGCAGTACTTTTAGACCAAGTACTTAACTGAAAAAATATATACATATAGCAACAGATTTGATTCTTTTTTTGTTATTTTCCATTTATAGAACTTGACAGTGGTTGTAGTCAACACTATGCAAAAATACTAGAGAGACCAATAAAATTCTATATTTGTTTATATTGGTCTATTATACCCTACCCCTACATTTTGGACTTGTGCTGGTGTATGTAACGGACTCAAAAAATTTTTGGAATCGATTTAGCGATGTTTGTTCATCTGACCATCCATGTGAATCATGTATTTAAGCAGGTCGCAAGTCTCAAGATAATTTCATGATGTTTGGCACATACATACATACGTTTCTATTCATTCAAGGACATAGCTTATTGAAAATAACCGCACCTCGCCCGAATAGGGCTTTGGAGCTCATTGTTTAGTATTATTATTAATTCTTCAGAAATACTTTATAAAAATGAATCATATGTCTTTTTTTTATTCTTTCATAACTGGCATAGGGTATCACATAGCAGCCATGTTTGACTAAACATTCATACTTGTTTTTGTTATTTTGAATTTTCTGATATGTAGTAGAACCAAAAGTAAAGATTTTTAAAATGTTGCTGCAATATCTGCAAATAGTTTTTTGTTATTCTTCGAATTAATCGAATATTGTTTTCTTCCCAAGGAAAACAAAGAAAATGGAATGGAGCAGAATTTAGATAACTATGTACTTTCATAGTTGCAAATAACCAATAAATAAAAATACAATTTTAATATTGTTAACTTACTCAATATTAACTGAATCAATATTCTTATTAATTTTTATGTCAATATTAATCATGAATTTTTTATTTCAGTAATAATATTTCAAATATTTTAAATACCTTGAATAGAAAATATAAGTGATAACCAAATTTCATTATTTTGAAGGAACTAATCCAGAGTAGCAGTTAATTTGAGTTCGTTTCTTTTCGTTTTTCACTCTATAACATTTATTGTGAAACAAAAACCTTATGGATAGCTGCATTTTTTATAAAAAATACATAATCAATTTGTCGCATACGTTGAAAAATATGAAAACAATCCATCACTACTTTGTTTTTGGTCTTCTGAAAAATAAACGAAAATAATGGTCACATGTTTTCAATGTATTTTTTTTATATCTTTATAAAATATATAAACAATCTACTACTGCACTGCTTTTGTATGGAACAAATACAATGCATACTACTACTTACAATAAACCTCAGACAGACTGAAATTCCATTGTGTTTAGCTGAATTCGAAAATGTTGTAATTTCAGTAAGGAAAGTCTCATATCATGCCAGGGTATTTTGACAAATGATAAATTACAATATGTACTCATACTTCATACTCTCAAAGTATGAGTGTTGTATTACTTTTGGCTTTTGTTGTACTTATTTACACTCAATGGGCAAAAAATTCGCAGAAAAATGACTTTTGCTGTTATTGACCGTAGACAATAATATTGCATAGATACTATGCAAGCATGTACATTTGGGTGGCCCCAAGAAGAATGTTCGATGGAACTGCGATTAGAAAGGTATTATTGTAACAACCAAAATTATTTTGCAGATACCCACCTTAATACGGCTTAGAATCACTTTATGAGTCCGTCTGCCTTTCTCTCTCTCTGTCTGTCTGTCTGTCTGTATGTCTGTATATCCGTATGTCTATCTGTCTGTCTGTCTGTCTGTCTGTCTGTCTGTCTGTCTGTCTGTCTGTCTGTCTGTCTATCTGTCTGTCTGTCTGTCTGTCTGTCTGTCTGTCTGTCCATGTAAACCTTGTGCAGGTCGCAATTTTCAAGATAATTTAGTGAAATTTGCTATACTCCTCTTTTGACTCAAGATCCCCCGAATAGAGCTATTGTGCTCATAACTATGTTAAATTTTCTAGTATATTTCAATCGGAATTGAAAATAAGGTAGTTTTATATAATCCTACATGATACAGCCGATTTTACTAATGATCGGGCCTCATTTGACAATTTATTATATAAATGTTTTTTTCTGTTTTTATACCCAACATCGAAAATGATTTTGGTTTTGTAATACCTCGAAATTTAAGTTGTAGACCCACAAAAGTATATATATTCTGGACCCTTATTATATTCTGTGACGACCTAGCTATGTCCCTCAGTCTATCTATTTTGAACTTTCACAAAAATTTAAAGCGCTTCCACAATTTTATTTCTTTGCGTGAAATATGAAAATCCGTCAAAAAGAACACTTTTATCCATTGATCCAGACCAAATATTGACCCAAGAACAAACATTTTGAGAAACACCTAACTAAAGACATTCGTGACTTCTGGACTTTAAAGACATTTTCTGAAAGGAACTTGATCCATGTTCCTTTCAGAAAATGTCTTTAAAGTGAGATGAGGACTGATTATTACAAAAAAATGAGGACTGATAAATACAAAACTGCCCTATACTGGAGTTGTTGTAATGGATCAATTGCAACCAAAATTAATAAGGCTTGGCCTTGGACTATCGACATATAGCTTAAACATTTTTGACACTTTTAAATGGCCCAACAAAGGACGGACAGACATATGAGGACAGATGGATGAATGTTTTCAAACACTTGTATAAAAACTTTAAATTTAATCACCAGAAAGTTCCCAAATTTACAATCCTTTTGATATTTTTAATGATTTTTTTATGATTTGCAAGAAAATTTCGCTTATTAGTCCCACTGTGTGTCACAGTATGTATTAAATATTAGCTAAATATGCTCAATAATTTTGTAGAACCAACCAGAATTGCTGAAAATTGATACTACTACATAAATAAATATTTTATATACACTGTATCATTTCACTTCTCTCGTGTATCAATAGTATACAATACTATCATTATCACGAATTTTTTTGCACTTAGCGATTTGCAAATGGTTAACCAAATAGGATGGTAACAATATATTATGTCCAACACATGCATTTTAGCATGATGTTCACTTTATCTGCTCTGCGACCACAATACAAATCTGCATATTTATGTAGAAAATAGTTGTGAATATACACATTGCCTAATAATATACTTAAATGAAAGAACATAAACATTTTATTGTGGAAAATAGCAAACACAGCATGCATGTATAAACTCAAAAAATATACTTCTTTAACAATTTACAGGAAGTGGTTTAAACATACAGTTAAAATTTTTGCACAACATACTAACATAACTCCGAATTTTCGATTTTAATTTAAATTTTTCGGACACAACACTGCGTTGTTTTCAGGTGTCTTTATGTGTACCAATTTTCAAATCAAGCTACGGAACTGTTGTAAAATTTAGTTATAAAACTTTTGATTTGTGTCATCTATTACTAACATTTTACTTCGAGTTAATTGATAGTCAACATACTGCATTTGATAGTGTCTCATTAACAAATTCATGATACATTTATGTATGTATATGTTAGATTGTCATTTGCACACATAAATAAATCTGTGCAATATATACATAATACATACATATAGGAATCGGTTGAATGGACAATGAGTTCCAATTAAATTTGCTGAAGTATACTAAACATTAATCTAAATAAAACAAATCAACCATTACATTAATGAATCTTAATCTCTTGCATATTTTACGGGAAATACATAACATTCATTTGGTATCCCTACACAAATATAACAATGGAAAATTAACATATTTATGCACCAAATAATTTAAAATGTAATATCAAACGGTAAAAAAAAAAATTAAGTTGTTCTAACAATAGTGAGAGTATGAGCACTATGTAATTCTCATAAATTACTTATACGCCAAGTATTCCCCAAATTAATAATATGTATATTAAAAAGCATCCAACAGAAATATTCAAATATGAATAAATAAAAGTGAAAATAACAATAAATACTTAAAGCCTTATTAAAAATTTTATTTTATAAACTATTTATAAATCAAATTTCGTATGGAAATTTTGTTTTATAAACCTTTTATAAAATAAAATGTTGTTTATGAATAAAGGGGTTAATATTTTATTAAAAAGAAACATAACACTGGTCAACGAAATCAAGGCTTTTTAAAACATTTTATAG
>NW_023996681.1:0-2500 GCF_015586225.1 Lucilia sericata | reverse complement strand
CATTTATTTTGTGACCTCGATTTTATGTACACACTTTATTAGAAAATATAAAAAAAAATATTGTATACATATTACATGTTTTATTGTTTACTAAAAATCTATCAGATATATATTCATTAAGTGGTACACAGAACATTTTTTTGTTTTATTTAAACAATGAAATGTAACTAATAAATCTTCAACAATGGTACCTATTTTCATAGTTAATTAAAAAATTAATTGAGTCAATTCAATTCATAAATTTAGTTTATAAAATTAAATAATTAAGACAATATACGACAAATATGTTTTAGGAATTAAGTGATAACTTAGAATTTTTTCTGTGTAAGGAAAAATTTAAAAAAATAAAAAAAGTAATAGCTTGATGATATTTATTTACCACTAAAAATTTGCTCTCATTTCTACTTATTTGAAATACTACACTTTCATTTATGAACAATTATATATACATGAGGGAAGGTATTAAACGATTTTTTAGTGCTCTGGTGCTCTGTTACAGAAATTTAGCAATTTAATATAAATATGTATGTATCTTTTATTTTCAGTAGACAGTTCCATCAATAAAAATACAACGCGGCAGTAAGCATTAAAATTGTTTTGTGAAAAAAAGTCTTACCAAGAAAATGTTGGAGAATGCAATTTTTAAATTTTGTTTAGGAAATTACTTTTCAACATACATTGACTTCCGTTGGATGCTTTTCATTATTTTATTAATATAGGACATACTTGGCGTATAAGTAATTACATGCCAATTGCATATTGCTCATACTTTTACTATTGTTGGAACAGTTTAATATTTTTAAAAATAATATAAATTTTGTTATCTATATGTATATAAGAGTAGCGTTACTGATGAGCAGATGTGTTTTTGGTTATGTAGATCAACTAAGGAGGGACTTTTGGAAATTTTTACATTTAGGGATAAAAGAGGGAAAAACTAATATTAGTGATACAAGAAAAATTTTAAATGCACCTGTATTTACTATTAAAATAATCAGATGGGTGTCTGGTACTTTTTTGAAATTCGTACTTTTAAGGGGTAAAAATGTGTAACAAAGATGATTTTGGTACCTTTTTGGCCCTTTATAACTGTGTAACTAATAAACAGAATAACATTTTTGTAAATATTTTGAATATATCTCCCAAAATTAAAAGACACCTGTTTCGTACTTTTTTTAAAATTCAGTCCTTTTTGGGTGTAAATGGGAGAAAGCTGTATTTTTGGTACTTTTTTTTAGCACATTACGAAAACTTTTTCGATTTATTGAAGTATTACTATTAAATTACGGACTAACTCTGTAATATTTGTTGAAGGAACATTTTTGCTATTTCACTGGGGAAATAAGTACCAAAAAGGGTAAAAATCGGAAAATTTAATTTTATTCAAACTCATTGAGTCAATTATTATAAAATTTGAAAAAGTAGTTTTTACTCACGCAAAATAAGTTATTGCTATATTATTTTGGAATTCGAGTACTATGGCCCATATAGGACCAAATTCGAGTAATTTATTTTGTAACAAATGAATGCAGATTTGAATCGTTTGAGTTTCATCTGTGATATAGAGATTTAAATACGGAACATTTTGTAAACTTAATTCTCAAAAAAGTATATTTCGAAGCGAAAAGGGGAAAAATTATACTATTTTTATTATTACTTTCCACTAAGGTAGAATTCATTTGACTTTTGGTACTTTTTCTTTCTTCAAATGATATTCTTTGTATGTTCTTGATTTTTAATAATTATTAAACATACACGGTCCTCATTGAATAAGATTCTTTAAGAGACAATTTTTTAGTATGGTACTTTTTTAATTTTCTAAAATATTCAACCTAGGAACATAAACTTTAACATACATGGTCTTGAATGAATAATATTCTGTAAGTGGGAACTCTTTGCTACTTTTTCATTCTTCAAATGATACTTTTTGGATTCTCTATAATGGTTAACCGGAACACATGACATGATTTTTATGACATTGAACATAGAAATATAAAATTTTAATGAAAGAGAATCTACTGAAAGGACTTTTGATACTTTTTCATTCATTCAAATTATATTTTTTGAATTGTATATACTTAATATTGAACACAGAAACATAAAATTTTTGATTAAATTGGAATTTATAAGAGGTATTTTATAGTACTTTTCTTCAAATAGTACTTTCGAAATTTTCTATAAAGTGGAAGCTAAACGAATGAAATTAAAAATACAAGCTTCTTACTGAATCCGAATTTATTCACGTGATATTGAACGTAAAAAACTGAAACATTAAAAAATGTTTATTTAATTTTAATTTTCTATAAAAGTAAACAAAATTTTTTATGTATTCAATTTTGGTTAGGGTAGCGAAGCACCCAGGGTATGCTATTTATCAATAATTAAGTGGAAGATGTAAGTTACTAAAACCAAAAAACCACGTCAAAATGAAATGTCATCAGATGTGAAACCTGCATTTTCAATTTATACACATGCCGATTACGAAAATGGCAATATAATG
>NW_023996680.1:0-35897 GCF_015586225.1 Lucilia sericata | reverse complement strand
GAGTCTTTGGCAATACCTTACTTCCAAGAGTCATCTAGAAGTTTCTTCTGCGGGTCTTCCAGAAGTATCTTCCACGTTACTCTTAGACGTTCCCCAGCTCGGCATCAGTTCTTCCCGACTGGTGACAAGAATTCTTATACTTCCGCAACATCGCTAGCGAGCTTTCAGCACGTTTGGAAGTTTCACACGGGTAACTTCCGCAATAGAAAATGTTTGTAGGGTTTATGCAAGTAAACTCATGCATACACAAACAAACACACATACATAGCGCCAGCACCCTACAAACATTTTCTATTGCGGAAGTTACCCGTGTGAAACTTCCAAACGTGCTGAAAGCTCGCTAGCGATGTTGCGGAAGTATAAGAATTCTTGTCACCAGTCGGGAAGAACTGATGCCGAGCTGGGGAACGTCTAAGAGTAACGTGGAAGATACTTCTGGAAGACCCGCAGAAGAAACTTCTAGATGACTCTTGGAAGTAAGGTATTGCCAAAGACTCTTCTAGATGTGACTAGGAAGTCACTTCTTGAAGTGACTACCTAGTATCATCTAGAAGTGTTCCTATCTTATCTTCTAGTAGATGAGTTTTCTCCTCTTCTAGAAGATGAGTTTTCTCTTCTTCTAGAAGAAGAGTATTCTCTTCTTCTAGAAGATGAGTATTCTCGTCTTCTAGAGGATGAGTATTCTCGTCTTCTAGCAGATGAGTTTTCCCTTCTTCTATTTGTATACTCACCAAAATAAAATCTATAAAAATAAATCTAAATAAATGAAATTTTATAGTTTTTATTGAAATAATTGAAATTAAAATAGTAGAAAAAATAATTGATTTAACAACTAATCTAAAAAAAGTAATATATGTACATTAGACGGGCTCACAAAAAATGGTGCTTGAGTTACCCCCCTCAAAATATTCGCTGTTATGTAATATGATGATTCTTCATGTTAAATTCAATATTTTACCCAGCTTCAAAAAATCTTTGTTATGTTTTATAATGGTTCCCAAAATATTTCTAGTCTATCGATGGCCGTTCGTGAGCTGAACCGGTTACAAAAAGTCCCTTTTTAGTTATTTTGTTTTAAATTATACAGCAGTTCTTAATCAATATATACAGTATGTGGTATCATTTGAAAGGTTTTTTGAAGTCTAGTGGTGCGCAAAATTGTACATACATTTTATTTTTCTTAGTGAAAAACCTAACAATTTTAAATATTTTGGAATATCACAATTATAAGCAGACGGTTATTTATGATTAATACATCATAGGACGCGGCTTTAAAATACCTTTAAAACGATACCCCGTATTGGATATTTTGTTGCAAAACAAACAAAATTAAAAAAAAAAGATAATTCCAAAATACCTTTTATTGATTTGGTCCAGCTCACGAACGGTCATCGCTAGACTTAAAATATTTTGGGAATTTTGAGAGGGGTAACAAAAACACGTTTTTGCATTCCATACAGAGTGAGCCGGTCTAATGTACATATGTATCAAAAATTTAGAATTATTACCTTATAATAAGATAATTTTCAAGAAATCTGTATTAATATTCCAACTGTTGACTGGTATACTTCCAAAAATTGTAAAACGTTGGACTCTAAAATATGTTTGTAGTTCTTCATAAATTTTATGATCAATCCATCAAATTGTAAGAGTTATATTTTGGAACGCATTAATCCTTCAATGAAATAAACAAAAATAATGTTATAATTAATATTGAATATACATAAATACTTTTGTATTTGTTGAAATTACCTGTTACACTTTAGGAAGCAATAAAAATTGTATTCTCGTGTGATCAATACATTTCCCACCAAAGTTTAAACGGTCAGATCCATTTTTTACATTTTCTGCAAATAATCGACATTTTTAATGGAACCGCGTGATGAAATAAGACATATATAACTTACCAGATCCATTTTTTATATTTTAATTCAGTTAGAAGTATTTTAATAGGGGGTACAATATTAGCTACTGCTTTCTAAAAAAATAAAATAATTAAAAATTAATTAATTAATTTATTTATTGTTTTGAATCAATAAAAACATTACCTTTCGTGAACATTTTTTAAATAACTTGGAACTAAACCGTCTATAAAAATCTGAAATTACTAAGTCATGGATTATTTTTAAAATTATTTACAATCACTAACGATAGAAACACCTTAACGACCCTAAACAGGATATTGCTTTTGACACTAATACTGCAATACTATTTTTTGTTTGCTTTCTTCTAATTAAGGAGTTATACACGTTCAAAAACTGTCTACTTAGGTTCAATATATTGGGAATGACATGTTCAATATTAATAATATTAGTATCATATAAAGGTCATAGAAAAACCTGGTGTTAATAACTAAAAAAGTACCTATAATTAAAATAATTAAATCCAAAGCTATATGAAAATTAATAGAATTGTATTTATTTAAAAAAGGTGGTTTTAAAAATATCTGATTTTAATATTAAATATCTTATATAGGCAATTTCGTGTCGAGTGACCCAAGTCAAAAAATAATTTATGTATGTATAAAACAGTAGTATTAATTTGAATATAATGATTCCATCTAGCCTTTAAATACTTAAGTAAAATTTTAATGTATTTTTTTTTGTTACGATAATGAAATAAAAATAAAATTTTAGCTCAAAGTGATCATACGTAATCTAGAAAGAGGACCTAAACGCGCAAATAGTTTAAAAAATATTGAAAGTTAAGATTTAACTCAAATAAATCTAAATAGGTTAAACATATTAGAACTTCGTTTAAAAATTAAGGTAATGGAAGCCGTTTAGAGTTGTTAACTTATTCCTAAAATAGTATTTTAATGTAAAATATGACAACTTACTTTTTAATTTTATTTATATAATCCTTGAAGATAATTACTTTTTGGTATATATTTAATAAACTTCACCAATTAACAAAACCTTCTTAAATGTTTATTAACAGTTGACTTTTAACACAACACTATCATATTGTTTTTTATTGCTTAAGATTCACAAAATATTAATTACACTATTTTTCTATTTTATGAATATTATTCAATAACTCATTTAAGTTTTACAATGAATAATTAAAACTGAACATGACTGGACAAAACAAAAAACATCACTGAACTTAGCAAAATTTCTGCATTATTTATTTTTATTTTTTTCGCGTTCAGGCTAAAAATGGAGTATTCATATTTTTTTGTTTTTGTACTCTTCTTACTATCATCCGGAAGTAACCTAAAAGTATACTTCCAGACGGCGAAAACTAGAAATCAATATATTTTGTTTTGTAAAATGTGTGCTCTCGTCTGACAATCGTACAGAAGTGACTACAATCCACACTTCCAGATGAATAAAATACAATATTAATGTGAACACTATTCAAACTGTCTTCCAGAAGTGACATAAACATACAAATCAAGAAGATACAAATTAGGAAACAATGTATTTTGTTATTGTAAAATGTGTGTTCTCACCCAACTCTCATACAGAAGTCACTAAGACATATACTTCCAGATGAAAAAAATTCAACAGTCATGGTTTTTTGTTTAAGCAAAATGGATGCACTCTTCTAACTATCATCCGGAAGTAACTTAAAAGTATATTTCTAGAAGACGAAAATTCGAAATCAATATATTTTGTTTTTGTAAAATGTGCGTTCTCGTCTGACAATCGTCCAGAAGTGTTTCTGACGTGGCGTCTGGGATGATGCGCAATGGTTTTGTCTTCTAAATGTTTGAAGGGAATAAAAGTGAGGTTAATCAAATACTCATTCATGTAAATGTTTATTTGTTCTCGTACTTATACAACGTATAGAGTTAAGTTGTATTTGCTGTAGTTGTTGGCTAGCTATGCTGTTTGTTGTTGTTGTTGACATTTACCACCTCAATGAGCTCCACTTCCCCTATTGGTTCCATCTTTTACATTTGCTGCAGTAAACTCACATATACTATATGAGAGTATATGTTTATTATACTTATTATACTTATTTGCATTTAGCTAACGGTTTTAGTGTTAATATGAAAGTTTTTCTTTCTCTCGCATTTCCTTCATTTGGTTTTAAATTTCGTTGAGTATATACAAGGACTAATACATACATACATATATGTATTTTCGGTTTAACAGCGTTTTCTAGTAAATTTTTCCAAATTTTAAGTTCAAGTTAGACTAATATTTACATCGGAAATTGCTAATTAACTGAAGTTAAGCTTTTTTGTCTTATTTTCATATTTAATCACCCCTGCAACTGATATGTATGTCACTTTCCTATAGGTACAGCTACTTTAACATTACAACTAATTTATAACTGTCATTGTAATAATTGTCATTTAAGCATAAAGAAGTGGTGCTCACTTACATACATGTGGGGTAAATGTGTAATTTCCATTTATTTATGAAGACGGAAAAGGCAAGAAAAAACCTCATGAAAATAAAACATAAAACATTCAATTTATATATTGATTGAAAGCCAAGCACAAACATATATTATACATTTCAAACTTTGTATAGTAGTGGTATGCTGCTGCTATAGTCTTTGCTCATGCATAATAGAAATGTATACGTATGTATGCATGTGAATATTTATATGTATGTACTTGTTATTGTACGCATACAATAATATGATATGCATTGATTACAGTTTATACAAAAAAATACAAACTATATGTTGATTTAACCCAAATAATTTTTGAGCCATATAAAAACATTAAATAAAACCCATAAACAACTCAAAATATAAAATGTGCAAGAGAATAAGAGTGAAAAAACGAGAGAGAGAGAGTATAAAACTAAAATAAAAGCAACTATAAATGCTTATAAAAAACATAATATTAAATATGAAATAATAACAGCAAAAAATCAATATGAGCAACAGATAAAAAAAGCAAGAGTGTTATAATAGAATATGTCGAAATTTACAGAACAGATAGAACAGAACTAGAACAGAACTAGAACAGAACTAGAACAGAACTAGAACAGAACTAGAACAGAACTAGAACAGAACTAGACAGAACTAGAACAGAACTAGAACAGAACTAGAACAGAACTAGAACAGCACTAGAACAGAACTAGTACAGAACTAGAACAGAACTAGAACAGAACTAGAACAGAACTAGAACAGAACTAGAACAGAACTAGAACAGAACTAGAACAGAACTAGAACAGAACTAGAACAGAACTAGAACAGAACTAGAACAGAACTAGAACAGAACTAGAACAGAACTAGAACAGAACTAGAACAGAAAGAACAGAACTAGAACAGAACTAGAACAGAACTAGAACAGAACTAGAACAGAACTAGAACAGAACTAGAACAGAACTAGAACAGAACTAGAACAGAACTAGAACAGAACTAGAACAGAACTAGCGAACTAGAAACAGAACTAGAACAGAACTAGAACAGAACTAGAACAGCACTAGAACAGAAACTAGAACAGAAACTAGAACAGAACTAGAACAGAACTAGAACAGAACTAGAAAAGAACTAGACCAGAACTAGAACAGAACTAGAACAGAACTAGAACAGAACTAGAACAGAACTAGAACAGAACTAGAACAGAACTAGAACAGAACTAGAACAGAACTAGACATCAGAACTAGAACAGAACTAGAACAGAACTAGAACAGAACCTAGAACAGACTAGAACAGAACTAAGAACAGAACAGAACTAGAACAGAACTAGAACAGAAACTAGAACAGAACTAGAACAGAACTAGAACAGACTAGAACAGAACTAGAACAGAACTAGAACAGAACTAGAACCGAACTAGAACAGAACCAGAACTAGAACAGAACTAGAACAGAACTAGAACAGAACTAGAACTAGAACAGAACTAGAACAGAACTTAGAACAGAACTAGAACAGAACTAGAACAGAACTAGAACAGAACTAGAACAGAACTAGAACAGAACTAGAAACAGAACTAGAACAGAACTAGAACAGAACTAGAACAGAACTAGAACAGAACTAGAACAGAACTAGAACAGAACTAGAACAGAACTAGAACAGAACTAGAACAGAACTAGAACAGAACTAGAACAGAACTAGAACAGAACTAGAACAGAACTAGAACAGAACTAGAACCGAACTAGAACAGAACTAGAACAGAACTAGAACAGAACTAGAACAGAACTAGAACAGAACTAGAACAGAACTAGAACAGAACTAGAACAGACTAGAACAGAACTAGAACAGAACTAGAACAGAACTAGAACAGAACTAGAACAGAACTAGAACAGAACTAGAACAGAACTAGAACAGAACTAGAACAGAACTAGAACAGAACTAGAACAGAACTAGAACAGAACTGAACAGAACATAGACAGAACTAGAACAGAAACTAGAACAGAAACTAGAACAGAACTAGAACAGAACTAGAACAGAACTATAACAGGAACTAGATCAGAACTAGAACAGAACTAGAACAGAACTAGAACAGAACTAGAACAGAACTAGAACAAAACTAGAACAGAACTAGAACAGAACTAGAACAAAATAGAACAGAACTAGAACAGAACTAGAACAGAAACTAGAACAGAACTAGAACAGAACTAGAACAGAACTAGAACATAACTAGAACAGAACTAGAACAGAACTAGAACAGAACTAGAACAGAACTAGAACAGAACTAGAACAGAACTAGACAGAACTAGAACAGAACTAGAACAGAACTAGAACAGAACTAGAACAGAACTAGAACAGAACTAGAACAGAACTAGAACAGAACTAGAACAGAACTAGAACAGAACTAGAACTGAACTAGAACTGAACTAGAACAGAACTAGAACAGAACTAGAACTAGAACAGAACTAGAACTAGAACTAGAACTAGAACAGAACTAGAACTAGAACAGAACTAGAACAGAACTAGAACAGAACTAGAACAGAACTAGAACAGAACTAGAACTAGAACAGAACTAGAACTGAACTGGAACTGAACTAGAACAGCACTACAACTGAACGAAATTTATGATTTTTTTTATGATTCCATGCTATTATCTTTGCGAAGTTGGCACTCTAGCTTAATTAAAACCATTGTTTTCTGCTGCTGCTCTTTTCCTTCTCTACACTTGTCAACAGCATCATCGTCATCATCATTAACATATACTCGTATTTATTCAGCCTACAATAAACCTCTAATTAAAAAAATGTCAAACAACAAACAAAGCGGTGACTTTACAATAATAACAACAACAACTCAGAAAAGCACTAACAAAAAAACAACAACCACAAGAACTACTTCTAACTAACTAACTACAACAACAACAAAATTATATGAAAAATTAGAAAAAAAATTTTGATGCATAAACAAAAACATAATAATAACAACAACAATTATGCCATCTAGGCAAAAAAACAACTTTCAATATCATCAAGAAAACAAACAAGTTGTTGTTGTTGTTTAATGTTTTCCCTATTAAATTACCAAGAAAAGAACAAGAAAATATTAGAGTACATAGACAAAAAAACAACAGCAAAAATGACAAAGTCATTGAAGAAGTCTGAAGTGGTAGTAGTAAAGAATAGGTGTATTTGTATGTGTTTATGTTTGTGCAGTTTTGTATGTAAGTGTGTCTAAAGTTAAATAAATTATTTACAAGTTTTCCTGTTTATGCTACTGCCTGCTACTTCATATTTTTCTGACATGCAAAGACCACAATGACTACATAATTAAATTGTTGTAATAAAACTTATTTTCCTACACTCACTCATTCTACTTGACTTACACCTCTTGTGTTGTTGCTGCTAGTGCTGTTCTTTTGTTGTTGTTGTTGTTACAAGTACTTGTACTCCTTGAACTAAAACAACTACGCAGAGAAATGGTTGTGTACTGTCCACCAAGCTTAAAAGGAAATTTGAACATAAACTAAGAAAAATATTTTTATAACAACAAGAAATTTTTCCGAATTCTCTAGAGAAAACTACCAACTAAAATTGTGCTTATGAAAACTTCCTAGGGATTTCATTATTGATTTTTCTAAATTTCTAAACCTAAAATCATATTACTTTATTATTTGCTAGAGTAGCTGCTCTTTTTTATTTGTTTGTTAAGACAACTATTGTTTGTGTTTATTTTCTCATTAAATTTGTTGTTATGTTGTTTTTGTTGCTTTTAGTTAGGAGGTCAATTTATATGGTTGATTTTTTGATAACCTATATTTTACTGTTGTTGTTTGTTTTTATTTTTAGGTAAAATGCAGCAAGAAAAACAAATAAATAAAAGGGAACCGTTTTGTTTAACAAATAAAACTAAATGATTTTTAAAATCGTCATATTGTTTACAACTGAAAGTTATTGCGGTAAATTACATGAAAACAACAACAAATAAAAATAAATTTTATTTAAAAATTAAATTTTAAAACTGTAGGTATAAAATTTAGAAAAAATGTTTATATAGTCTATAGTCTACTGAATAGCCTAGTCTATAGTCTAGTCTATAGTCTAGTGAATAGCCTAGTCTATAGCCTAGTCTATAGTCTAGTCTATGTCTAGTCTATAGTCTAGTCTATAGTCTAGTCTATAGTCTAGTCTATAGTCTAGTCTATAGTCTAGTCTATAGTCTAGTCTATAGTCTAGTCTATAGTCTAGTCTATAGTCTAGTCTATAGTCTAGTCTAGTCTAGTTATAGTCTAGTCTATAGTCTAGTCTATAGTCTAGTCTATAGTCTAGTCTATAGTCTAGTCTATAGTCTAGTAGTCTATAGTCTAGTCTATAGTCTAGTCTATAGTCTAGTCTAGTCTAGTCTATAGTCTAGTCTATAGTCTAGTCTATAGTCTAGTCTATAGTCTAGTCTATAGTCTAGTCTATAGTCTAGTCTATAGTCTAGTCTATAGTCTAGTCTATAGTCTAGTCTATAGTCTAGTCTATAGTCTAGTCTATAGTCTAGTCTATAGTCTAGTCTATAGTCTAGTCTATAGTCTAGTCTATAGTCTAGTCTATAGTCTAGTCTATAGTCTAGTCTATAGTCTAGTCTATAGTCTAGTCTATAGTCTAGTCTATAGTCTAGTCTATAGTCTAGTCTATAGTCTAGTCTATAGTCTAGTCTATAGTCTAGTCTATAGTCTAGTCTATAGTCTAGTCTATAGTCTAGTCTATAGTCTAGTCTATAGTCTAGTCTATAGTCTAGTCTATAGTCTAGTCTATAGTCTAGTCTATAGTCTAGTATATAGTCTAGTCTATAGTCTAGTCTATAGTCTAGTCTATAGTCTAGTCTATAGTCTAGTCTATAGTCTAGTCTATAGTCTAGTCTATAGTCTAGTCTAGTCTATAGTCTATTATAGTCTAGTCTATAGTCTAGTCTAGTCTATAGTCTAGTCAATAGTCTAGTCTAGTCTATAGTCTAGTCTATAGTCTAGTCTATAGTCTAGTCTATAGTCTAGTCTATAGTCTAGTCTATAGTCTAGTCTATAGTCTAGTCTATAGTCTCGTCTATAGTCTAGATAGTCTAGTCTATAGTCTAGTCTATAGTCTAGTCTATAGTCTAGTCTATAGCTAGTCTATAGTCTAGTCTATAGTCTAGTCTATAGTCTAGTCTATAGTCTAGTCTATAGTCTAGTCTATAGTCTAGTCTATAGTCTATAGTCTAGTCTATAGTCTAGTCTATAGTCTAGTCTATAGTCTAGTCTATAGTCTAGTCTATAGTCTAGTCTATAGTCTAGTCTATAGTCTAGACTATAGTCTAGTCTATAGTCTAGTCTATAGTCTAGTCTATAGTCTAGTCTATAGTCTAGTCTATAGTCTAGTCTATAGTCTAGTCTATAGTCTAGTCTATAGTCTAGTCTATAGTGTAGTCTATAGTCTAGTCTATAGTCTAGTCTATAGTCTAGTCTATAGTCTAGTCTATAGTCTAGTCTATAGTCTAGTCTATAGTCTAGTCTATAGTCTAGTCTATAGTCTAGTCTATAGTCTAGTCTATAGTCTAGTCTATAGTCTAGTCTATAGTCTAGTCTATAGTCTAGTCTATAGTCTATCTATAGTCTAGTCTATAGTCTAGTCTATAGTCTAGTCTATAGTCTAGTCTATAGTCTAGTCTATAGTCTAGTCTATAGTCTAGTCTATAGTCTAGTCTATAGTCTAGTCTATAGTCTAGTCTATAGTCTAGTCTATAGTCTAGTCTATAGTCTAGTCTATAGTCTAGTCTATA
Organism: Lucilia sericata; assembly: GCF_015586225.1. NCBI lineage: Eukaryota > Metazoa > Arthropoda > Insecta > Diptera > Calliphoridae > Lucilia > Lucilia sericata. The sequence continues at coordinate 25,774 of NW_023996680.1, read as the reverse complement.
GTCTAGTCTATAGTCTAGTCTATAGTCTAGTCTATAGTCTAGTCTATAGTCTAGTCTATAGTCTAGTCTATAGTCTAGTCTATAGTCTAGTCTATAGTCTAGTCTATAGTCTAGTCTATAGTCTAGTCTATAGTCTAGTCTATAGTCTAGTCTATAGTCTAGTCTATAGTCTAGTCTATAGTCTAGTCTATAGTCTAGTCTATAGTCTAGTCTATAGTCTAGTCTATAGTCTAGTCTATAGTCTAGTCTATAGTCTAGTCTATAGTCTAGTCTATAGTCTAGTCTATAGTCTAGTCTATAGTCTAGTCTATAGTCTAGTCTAGTCTAGTCTATAGTCTAGTCTATAGTCTAGTCTATAGTCTAGTCTATAGTCTAGTCTATAGTCTAGTCTATAGTCTAGTCTATAGTCTAGTCTATAGTCTAGTCTATAGTCTAGTCTATAGTCTAGTCTATAGTCTAGTCTATAGTCTAGTCTATAGTCTAGTCTATAGTCTAGTCTATAGTCTAGTCTATAGTCTAGTCTATAGTCTAGTCTATAGTCTAGTCTATAGTCTAGTCTATAGTCTAGTCTATAGTCTAGTCTATAGTCTAGTCTATAGTCTAGTCTATAGTCTAGTCTATAGTCTAGTCTATAGTCTAGTCTATAGTCTAGTCTATAGTCTAGTCTATAGTCTAGTCTATAGTCTAGTCTATAGTCTAGTCTATAGTCTAGTATATAGTCTAGTCTATAGTCTAGTCTATAGTCTAGTCTATAGTCTAGTCTATAGTCTAGTCTATAGTCTAGTCTATAGTCTAGTCTATAGTCTAGTCTATAGTCTAGTCTATAGTCTAGTCTATAGTCTAGTCTATAGTCTAGTCTATAGTCTAGTCTATAGTCTAGTCTATAGTCTAGTCTATAGTCTAGTCTATGGTCTAGTCTATAGTCTAGTCTATAGTCTATAGTCTAGTCTATAGTCTAGTCTATAGTCTAGTCTATAGTCTAGTCTATAGTCTAGTCTATAGTCTAGTCTATAGTCTATAGTCTATAGTCTAGTCTATAGTCTAGTCTATAGTCTATGGTCTAGTCTATAGTCTAGTCTATAGTCTAGTCTATAGTCTAGTCTATAATCTAGTCTATAGTCTAGTCTATAGTCTAGTCTATAGTCTAGTCTATAGTCTAGTCTATAGTCTAGTCTATAGTCTAGTCTATAGTCTAGTCTATAGTCTAGTCTATAGTCTAGTCTATAGTCTAGTCTATAGTCTAGTCTATAGTCTAGTCTATAGTCTAGTCTATAGTCTAGTCTATAGTCTAGTCTGTAGTCTAGTCTATAGTCTAGTCTATAGTCTAGTCTATAGTCTAGTCTATAGTCTAGTCTATAGTCTAGTCTATAGTCTAGTCTATAGTCTAGTCTATAGTCTAGTCTATAGTCTAGTCTATAGTCTAGTCTATAGTCTAGTCTATAGTCTAGTCTATAGTCTAGTCTATAGTCTAGTCTATAGTCTAGTCTATAGTCTAGTCTATAGTCTAGTCTATAGTCTAGTCTATAGTCTAGTCTATAGTCTAGTCTATAGTCTAGTCTATAGTCTAGTCTATAGTCTAGTCTATAGTCTAGTCTATAGTCTAGTCTATAGTCTAGTCTATAGTCTAGTCTATAGTCTAGTCTATAGTCTAGTCTATAGTCTAGTCTATAGTCTAGTCTATAGTCTAGTCTATAGTCTAGTCTATAGTCTAGTCTATAGTCTAGTCTATAGTCTAGTCTATAGTCTAGTCTATAGTCTAGTCTATAGTTAGTCTATAGTCTAGTCTATAGTCTAGTCTATAGTCTAGTCTATAGTCTAGTCTATAGTCTAGTCTATAGTCTAGTCTATAGTCTAGTCTATAGTCTAGTCTATAGTCTAGTCTATAGTCTAGTCTATAGTCTAGTCTATAGTCTAGTCTATAGTCTAGTCTATAGTCTAGTCTATAGTCTAGTCTATAGTCTAGTCTATAGTCTAGTCTATAGTCTAGTCTATAGTCTAGTCTGTAGTCTAGTCTATAGTCTAGTCTATAGTCTAGTCTATAGTCTAGTCTGTAGTCTAGTCTATAGTCTAGTCTATAGTCTAGTCTATAGTCTAGTCTATAGTCTAGTCTATAGTGTAGTCTATAGTCTAGTCTATAGTCTAGTCTATAGTCTAGTCTATAGTCTAGTCTATAGTCTAGTCTATAGTCTAGTCTATAGTCTAGTCTATAGTCTAGTCTATAGTCTAGTCTATAGTCTAGTCTGTAGTCTAGTCTATAGTCTAGTCTATAGTCTAGTCTATAGTCTAGTCTATAGTCTAGTCTATAGTCTAGTCTATAGTCTAGTCTATAATCTAGTCTATAGTCTAGTCTATAGTCTAGTCTATAGTCTAGTCTATAGTCTAGTCTATAGTCTAGTCTATAGTCTAGTCTATAGTCTAGTCTATAGTCTAGTCTATAGTCTAGTCTATAGTCTAGTCTATAGTCTAGTCTATAGTCTAGTCTGTAGTCTAGTCTATAGTCTAGTCTATAGTCTAGTCTATAGTCTAGTCTATAGTCTAGTCTATAGTCTAGTCTATAGTCTAGTCTATAGTCTAGTCTATAGTCTAGTCTATAGTCTAGTCTATAGTCTAGTCTATAGTCTAGTCTATAGTCTAGTCTATAGTCTAGTCTATAGTCTAGTCTATAGTCTAGTCTATAGTCTAGTCTATAGTCTAGTCTATAGTCTAGTCTATAGTCTAGTGAATAGCCTAGTCTATAGTCTAGTCTATAGTCTAGTGAATAGCCTAGTCTATAGTCTAGTCTATAGTCTAGTCTATAGTCTAGTCTATAGTCTAGTCTATAGTCTAGTCTATAGTCTAGTCTATAGTCTAGTCTATAGTCTAGTCTATAGTCTAGTCTATAGTCTAGTCTATAGTCTAGTCTATAGTCTAGTCTATAGTCTAGTCTATAGTCTAGTCTATAGTCTAGTCTATAGTCTAGTCTATAGTCTAGTCTATAGTCTAGTCTATAGTCTAGTCTATAGTCTAGTCTATAGTCTAGTCTATAGTCTAGTCTATAGTCTAGTCTATAGTCTAGTCTATAGTCTAGTCTATAGTCTAGTCTATAGTCTAGTCTATAGTCTAGTCTATAGTCTAGTCTATAGTCTAGTCTATAGTCTAGTCTGTAGTCTAGTCTATAGTCTAGTCTATAGTCTAGTCTATAGTCTAGTCTATAGTCTAGTCTATAGTCTAGTCTATAGTCTAGTCTATAATCTAGTCTATAGTCTAGTCTATAGTCTAGTCTATAGTCTAGTCTATAGTCTAGTCTATAGTCTAGTCTATAGTCTAGTCTATAGTCTAGTCTATAGTCTAGTCTATAGTCTAGTCTATAGTCTAGTCTATAGTCTAGTCTATAGTCTAGTCTATAGTCTAGTCTATAGTCTAGTCTGTAGTCTAGTCTATAGTCTAGTCTATAGTCTATAGTCTAGTCTATAGTCTAGTCTATAGTCTAGTCTATAGTCTAGTCTATAGTCTAGTCTATAGTCTAGTCTATAGTCTAGTCTATAGTCTAGTCTATAGTCTAGTCTATAGTCTAGTCTATAGTCTAGTCTATAGTCTAGTCTATAGTCTAGTCTATAGTCTAGTCTATAGTCTAGTCTATAGTCTAGTCTATAGTCTAGTCTATAGTCTAGTCTATAGTCTAGTCTATAGTCTAGTCTATAGTCTAGTCTATAGTCTAGTCTATAGTCTAGTGAATAGCCTAGTCTATAGTCTAGTCTATAGTCTAGTCTATAGTCTAGTCTATAGTCTAGTCTATAGTCTAGTCTATAGTCTAGTCTATAGTCTAGTCTATAGTCTAGTCTATAGTCTAGTCTATAGTCTAGTCTATAGTCTAGTCTATAGTCTAGTCTATAGTCTAGTCTATAGTCTAGTCTATAGTCTAGTCTATAGTCTAGTCTATAGTCTAGTCTATAGTCTAGTCTATAGTCTAGTCTATAGTCTAGTCTATAGTCTAGTCTATAGTCTAGTCTATAGTCTAGTCTATAGTCTAGTCTATAGTCTAGTCTATAGTCTAGTCTATAGTCTAGTCTATAGTCTAGTCTATAGTCTAGTCTATAGTCTAGTCTATAGTCTAGTCTATAGTCTAGTCTATAGTCTAGTCTGTAGTCTAGTCTATAGTCTAGTCTATAGTCTAGTCTATAGTCTAGTCTATAGTATTGTCTACAGTTTAGTCTTTAGACTAGTCTATGGTCTAGTTAATAGTCTAATGTTTTGTTTAGTCTAGCCTATAGTGTACAAATGTAAATTTGCTAAAAATAGCAAAATTTCTAAAAATGTACTTAAAATAGCAAATTAGCAAATTTTACAAATATTTACTATAAAATTGCTACTAAGAGCACATTTGCTATTACCAAAAATAATCGCAACAAACTTTGTTTACTGCCTTTAAATGTTGTCCCTTAATGTCCTCTATTTTTTGACAGTCATTGTTCCTCCTTCTCCTCCACCTCTTAAAAACTTTGATTTTTATTTCCTTTCCAAATCCATTACATTGTTTAGTTGTAATTTTATGTATTTTTATTAATACCTTTTTGCTGTCATTATGCTACAGCTATTGTTGTTGTTTCTTTTAATTTTATTTGTCTAATCCAGGCGGTATAATAAATGTAATAAAATGTTAATTAAAAAGTTTTATTTTCTGTTTAAAACGGTTACTTTTTATAGTCATTTATTTATAAATTTTTGTATTTATCAACGAAAACGAAAAAAAACTCAGTCCGAAAAAATAAATTATATTTTAATTACATTTGCATGACTTGGAATTACGTTTTTGTATTTAATGACTGTACTTTGTTAATAATTTTATTTTTTTGTTTAGGAACAAGTTGAATGTGTACATTTTTGTCTTAAATTATTTTTTTTTTTTGTAATGACAGTACTGGTCAATAATTTATTTGGCAGTGGGCCAACAAACAATTAATCAGAAACTAGGTATGAATGACAGACACATGTTGCAAATGTAAAATTTCACTTTTGGCTGTGAATAATTTTAAAGGGGATTTCTCAAGGTAGTTTGAGTTAAATTGTGTAGTTTTAATTAAACACAATGCAGACGTCAAGCGACAACTTACCTATAATGTTATAAATTTTAGCTCTCTGGATTTCTGAAAAATAGAAAATAACTTCATTAAAATTGGGAATTATGAAAACATGGACAAGAATATAGACTACACTATAGAATATACTAAAGACTATACTAGACTATAGACTAGACTATAGACTAGACTATAGACTAGACTATATAGACTAGACTATAGACTAGACTATAGACTAGACTATAGACTAGACTATAGACTAGACTATAGACTAGACTATAGACTAGACTATAGACTAGACTATAGACTAGACTATAGACTAGACTATAGACTAGACTATAGACTAGACTATAGACTAGACTATAGACTAGACTATAGACTAGACTATAGACTAGACTATAGACTAGACTATAGACTAGACTATAGACTAGACTATAGAACAGACTATAGAACAGACTATAGACTAGACTATAGACTAGACTATAGACTAGACTATAGACTAGACTAGACTATAGACTAGACTATAGACTAGATTGTAGACTAGACTATAGACTAGACTATAGACTAGACTATAGACTAGACTATAGACTAGACTATAGACTATAGACTAGACTATAGACTATACTATAGACCAGACTATAGACTAGACTACAGACTAGACTATACACTAGACGATAGACTAGACTATAGACTAGACTATAGACTAGACTATAGACTAGACTATAGACTAGACTATAGACTAGACTATAGACTAGACTATAGACTAGACTATAGACTAGACTATAGACTAGACTATAGACTAGACTATAGAACAGACTACAGAACAGACTATAGACTAGACTATAGACTAGACTATAGACTAGACTATAGACTAGACTATAGACTAGACTATAGACTAGACTATAGACTAGACTATAGACTAGACTATAGACTAGACTATAGACTAGACTATAGACTAGACTATAGACTAGACTATAGACTAGACTATAGACTAGACTATAGACTAGACTATAGACTAGACTATAGACTAGACTATAGACTAGACTATAGACTAGACTATAGACTAGACTATAGACTAGACTATAGACTAGACTATAGACTAGACTATAGACTAGACTATAGACTAGACTATAGACTAGATTGTAGACTAGACTATAGACTAGACTATAGACTAGACTATAGACTAGACTATAGACTAGACTATAGACTAGACTATAGACTAGACTAGACTAGACTATAGACTAGACTATAGACTAGACTGTAGACTAGACTATAGACTAGACTATAGACTAGACTATAGACTAGACTAGACTATAGACTAGACTATAGACTAGACTATAGACTAGACTATAGACTAGACTAGACTAGACTATAGACTAGACTAGACTAGACTATAGACTAGACTAGACTAGACTAGACTAGACTAGACTAGACTAGACTAGACTAGACTAGACTAGACTAGACTAGACTAGACTAGACTAGACTAGACTAGTAGACTAGACTAGACTAGACTATAGACTAGACTATAGACTAGACTATAGACTAGACTATAGACTAGACTATAAACTAGACTATAGACTAGACTATAGACTAGACTATAGACTAGACTATAGACTAGACTATAGACTAGACTATAGACTAGACTATAGACTAGACTATAGACTAGACTAGACTATAGACTAGACTATAGACTAGACTATAGACTAGACTAGACTATAGACTAGACTATAGACTAGACTAGACTATAGACTAGACTAGACTATAGACTAGACTATAGACTAGACTATAGAGTAGACTATAGACTAGACTATAGACTAGACTATAGACTAGACTATAGACTAGACTATAGACTAGACTATAGACTAGACTATAGACTAGACTATAGACTAGACTATAGACTAGACTATAGACTAGACTATAGACTAGACTATAGACTAGACTATAGACTAGACTATAGACTAGACTATAGACTAGACTATAGACTAGACTATAGACTAGACTATAGACTAGACTATAGACTAGACTATAGACTAGACTATAGACTAGACTATAGACTAGACTATAGACTAGACTATAGACTAGACTATAGACTAGACTATAGACTAGACTATAGACTAGACTATAGACTAGACTATAGACTAGACTATAGACTAGACTAGACTATAGACTAGACTATAGACTAGACTATAGACTAGACTAGACTATAGACTAGACTAGACTATAGACTAGACTATAGACTAGAGATAGACTAGACTATAGACTAGACTATAGACTAGACTATAGACTAGACTAGACTATAGACTAGACTATAGACTAGACTATAGAGTAGACTATAGACTAGACTATAGACTAGACTATAGACTAGACTATAGACTAGACTATAGACTAGACTATAGACTAGACTATAGACTAGACTATAGACTAGACTATAGACTAGACTATAGACTAGACTATAGACTAGACTATAGACTAGACTATAGACTAGACTATAGACTAGACTATAGACTAGACTATAGACTAGACTATAGACTAGACTATAGACTAGACTATAGACTAGACTATAGACTAGACTGTAGACTAGACTATAGACTAGACTATAGACTAGACTATAGACTAGACTATAGACTAGACTATAGACTAGACTATAGACTAGACTATAGACTAGACTATAGACTAGACTATAGACTAGACTATAGACTAGACTATAGACTAGACTATAGACTAGACTATAGACTAGACTATAGACTAGACTATAGACTAGACTATAGACTAGACTATAGACTAGACTATATAATAGACTATAGACTAGACTATAGACTAGACTATAGACTAGACTATAGACTAGACTATAGACTAGACTATAGACTAGACTATAGACTAGACTATAGACTAGACTATAGACTAGACTATAGACTAGACTATAGACTAGACTATAGACTAGACTATAGACTAGACTATAGACTAGACTATAGACTAGACTATAGACTAGACTATAGACTAGACTATAGACTAGACTATAGACTAGACTATAGACTAGACTAGACTATAGACTAGACTAGACTATAGACTATAGACTAGACTATAGACTAGACTAGACTAGACTAGACTAGACTAGACTAGACTAGACTAGACTAGACTAACTAGACTAGACATAGACTAGACTAGACTATAGACTAGACTAGACTATAGACTAGACTATAGACTAGACTATAGACTAGACTATAGACTAGACTATAGACTAGACTATAGACTAGACTATAGACTAGACTATAGACTAGACTATAGACTAGACTATAGACTAGACTATAGACTAGATATAGACTAGACTATAGACTAGACTATAGACTAGACTATAGACTAGACTATAGACTAGACTATAGACTAGACTATAGACTAGACTATAGACTAGACTATAGACTAGACTATAGACTAGACTATAGACTAGACTATAGACTATACTATAGACTAGACTATAGACTAGACTATAGACTAGACAATAGACTAGACTATAGCCTAGACTATAGACTAGACTATAGACTAGACTATAGACTAGACTATAGACTAGACTATAGACTAGACTATAGACTAGACTATAGACTAGACTATAGACTAGACTATAGACTAGACTATAGACTAGACTAGACTAGACTATAGACTAGACTATAGACTAGACTATAGACTAGACTATAGACTAGACTATAGACTAGACTATAGACTAGACTATAGACTAGACTATAGACTAGACTATAGACTAGACTAGACTAGACTATAGACTAGACTATAGACTAGACTATAGACTAGACTATAGACTAGACTATAGACTAGACTATAGACTAGACTATAGACTAGACTATAGACTAGACTATAGACTAGACTATAGACTAGACTATAGACTAGACTATAGACTAGACTATAGACTATAGACTAGACTATAGACTAGACTATAGACTAGACTATAGACTAGACTATAGACTAGACTATAGACTAGACTATAGACTAGACTATAGACTAGACTATAGACTAGACTATAGAATAGACTATAGACTAGACTATAGACTAGACTATAGACTAGACTATAGACTAGACTATAGACTAGACTATAGACTAGACTATAGACTAGACTATAGACTAGACTATAGACTAGACTATAGACTAGACTATAGACTAGACTATAGACTAGACTATAGACTAGACTATAGACTAGACTATAGACTAGACTATAGACTAGACTATAGACTAGACTATAGACTAGACTATAGCCTGGCCAATAGTCCAGACTCTAACACAGTCGGGAGTTCAGAGTATAGTCTATTCAAAAGTATTATTAATGGTATTAATATCTTAATAATATTTTGTAAAATTTCATTAATTTCTTTTCAAAATATTCATTTCGCTAAAAGCCCATTTAACTTTTCCAGAAACTTTCTGAACTCTATGATGGAATTTATTCATTAAGTTGTTATTCAAACACAAATATTTGTTTTTTACTTTTAAATGTAGGCACTTAAACTTGGCTTCTTAAATTATTATTTGTTTTCATCATACATAGAAATAAAATATTTCCAAGAAACCTTTTAAATTTCATTTTGTTAAAACAATCTTAAAATATTTGTCTCCAGTCAACCGCATAGCAAAAACAGACAGACATTTACAGAGTTATACTCACATTCATATAGAAATATATAGTAAAATATACAAACAGTGAAATTCCTTTCATTTCATATTTTCTTTCTCATTCGTTTTTTATAACACTTTAAGATTTTTGTAATTTTCTTTAACTGACATTTATATATATATTTTTTTTATCATATACAAAATTTCATGCAAACATTCATACATTTAAGTATGAACACATGATACATGTTACTGTCTTGATGATAATCACATAGACATACGATATATGGTACATATACTACTTTCATATCAATATTTTTGTAAAAGGTCTAAAGGGACAATTTTCTAAGAAAACAAGATTTCTGAAGAAAATTTGCTATAAAAAGCTTTAAATTAAAGCAAAATATTGATTTTTTCTTCAAATTTTAGCTCTTTTTAAAAATATTTCTTCTTAAGACCTTTTTTGCGGCCAACGCCACTTATATCCCTACGAGTTACATTCATTCATTTATTCACTTATATATTTATCTGTATATAAAAATAACATTCAACCGAAGTTACACATTTCATCGTAATGAAAAAAAAAAAAACAAGCTAAAACATAATATTCACACAACATTCATATAAACCACACCATTGTGACTTTAAGACGAGTGTTAATTAAATATTTACTTAGCTTATTTGCAACAAGATGTAGTAAATGTAAACGAAGGAAGAAAAGTATATATTACACAAAGATATGAGTAATACATAGTATAATAAGCGGGGCTGGGCCACATTGAGATTACTAAAAAGAGAGAAAGACAACAGAGCTAATTCCGTAACTGATTCTTATAGACTGGTTCTCCATTAGAAAATTATGCATCCTTAGCCTTTCCTTAACAATTCACTGTATAATTGCAATATACACATTCGGAATAATGTTAACTGTACAGGGCCCTTATCTGACCCAGACCTGATATGTTAGGAAAAAAACTTACAACATAAAAATAAGTACATTGTTCCTGTTACTACTTACTATTCAAAATAATAACAACAACAGCAAAATTATGAAAGATAACATGTTTATGGTTGAGAGTAAAAAATATTTGATTAAGGGCAAAAGGATAAAATTTTGAAAATAATTGAACAAATCACTCAACTAAGTGAGAATTATAACAATAGCAAAGTACACAGCAAAAACAAGCACAGTATAAGAACAGTTCTAGTTCTGTTCTAGTTTTGTTCTAGTTCTGTTCTAGTTCTGTTCTAGTTCTGTTCTAGTTCTGTTCTAGTTCTGTTCTAGTTCTGTTCTAATTCTGTTCTAGTTCTGTTCTAGTTCTGTTTCTAGTGTTCTGTCTGTCTAGTTCTGTTCTAGTCTGTTCTATTCTGTTAGTTCTGTAGTTTCTGTTCTAATTCTGTTCTAGTTCTGTTCTAGTTCTGTTCTAGTTCTGTTCTAGTTCTGTTCTAGTTCTGTTCTAGTTCTGTTCTAGTTTCTGTTCTAGTTCTGTTCTAGTTCTGTTCTGTTCTAGTTCTGTTCTAGTTCTGTTCTAGTTCTGTTCTAGTTCTGTTCTAGTTCTGTTCTAGTTCTGTTCTAGTTCTGTTCTAGTTCTGTTCTAGTTCTGTTCTAGTTCTGTTCTAGTTCTGTTCTAGTTCTGTTCTAGTTCTGTTCTAGTTCTGTTCTAGTTCTGTTCTAGTTCTGTTCTAGTTCTGTTCTAGTTCAGTTCTAGTTCTGTTCTAATTCTGTTCTGTTCTAGTTCAGTTCTAGTTCAGTTCTAGTTCAGTTCTAGTTCTGTTCTAGTTCAGTTCTAGTCCTGTTCTAGTTTTGTTCTAGTTCTGTTCTAGTTCTGTTCTAGTTCTGTTCTAGTTATGTTCTAGTTCTAATTCTGTTCTAGTTCTGTTCTAGTTCTGTTCTAGTTCTGTTCTAGTTCTGTTCTAGTTCTGTTCTAGTTCTGTTCTAGTTCTGTTCTAGTTCTGTTCTAGTTCTGTTCTAGTTCTGTTCTAGTTCTGTTCTAGTTCTGTTCTGTTCTAGTTCTGTTCTAGTTCTGTTCTAGTTCTGTTCTAGTTCTGTTCTAGTTCTGTTTCTAGTTCTGTTCTAGTTCTAGTTCGTTCTAGTTCTGTTCTAGTTCTGTTCTAGTTCGTTCTAGTTCTGTTCTAGTTCTGTTCTAGTTCTGTTCTAGTTCTGTTCTAGTTCTGTTCTAGTTCTGTTCTAGTCTGTTCTAGTTTCTACTGTTCTAGTTTTCTAGTTGTTCTAGTTCTGTTCTAGTTCTGTTCTAGTTCTGTTCTAGTTCTAGTTCTAGTTCTGTTCTAGTTCTGTTCTAGTTCTGTTCTAGTACTGTTCTAGTCTGTTCTAGTTCTGTTCTAGTTCTGTTCTAGTTCTGTTCTAGTTCTGTTCTAGTTCTGTTCTAGTTCTCGCTAGTTCTGTTCTAGTTCTGTTCTAGTTCTGTTCTAGTTCTGTTCTAGTTCTGTTCTAGTTCTGTTCTAGTTCTGTTCTAGTTCTGTTCTAGTTCTGTTTCTAGTTCTGTTCTAGTTCTGTTCTAGTTCTGTTCTAGTTCTGTTCTAGTTTTGATCTAGTTCTGTTCTAGTTCTGTTCTAGTTCCGTTATATTCATTAGTTTGGACTTAATTGAAGCTTTGAATTTGGGTACCAAATGTGCTTTATTAGATCTTTAAATTTTATCAATCGTGCTTTATTTAAGCTTCTCGTATAGGCGCCAGTAATGCATTTAATTCAGCTTTACCAGATTTCATATAAACTTTTTTGTTTCTTAAAAATTTCAATTTTCAACTTATATCTCATTTTAATTTAAAATCTCCTACCACCTTTATTAAATTATCTTCGACTGTTCAGCCATATCGTCAGAGTCACAGTCATGTACATTTACGTGTTGATGCTTATACAGTGTTAAAATGCTGTCATTTGTGGTAAAGATGTTAATTTAGTTTACGATGTAGAAAAATCATTAATATGAAAAGATTTTAAAGATAAAAAATTCATAAGCAGAAAAACACATACATGGTTTTACTTGCTTACAAATAAAGCAAACATTAAAAAATTATAGCAAAAAAATTTGCAAAATGAAATTTAAGACTTTAATAAAAAAATCAGCAATAAAGAAAGAAGAAAAAAAATTTCGCTGAAAAGCTTAGCAAAAACCCGCTATGATATTGAGTCTGTCAATAAGAGAAATAATTAAATGAAATAAAAAATCAGGATTTAAAAACTAGATTTTTTTTCTCATTTTTCGTATGATAACGAATTTTTTCACATAATTTATGGGCCACAAAAATTGTGCATATGGGGAAAGAAAAAAAAAAAACTTGTCTTGTCAATAAATTTTCAACACAAGAAATCAACAATATAAAGACATTAAAATGGGCGCTTAATTAGGAAAATGAGATCTCATGTGGGCATAAAGATAACAGGGAAAATATGAATTAAATTTATTTTAAAGGGAGATTTTATAAAGACAGGTGGATGTTAAAATATTGATGTGTAATTAACAAAACTTTGAAAAAATTATAACTAGATGTAGTATGATTTCTTTGCTTCTGTGTTGTTTCTATAACATTTATCAGTTTTCTATTTTTGCGTTTATTTTTTCTCAATCTAAATTTTGCTTAATGTTACCTTGTACCTGAATTCAAAAAGTTCAAAGCTAATCTCATGAAAACAGATAATATTAATTTATTTTTATTACGTCTTCTCGTAGTATGATTCAAGTATATGACAATTTATTTTGCAAAGTTGAGAGTCATTGTTGCTTGTTTATAAATATTGTTAAATTGACTATTTGTATGCAAAATGAATTGTACTATTTATACGATTTACATAACGCTTACTTGCTAGACTTTAATTAGAAAAAGGCTGGAATTGAAAATGCGAGGCATTATTCATAAATTTTTAAATGTTTTCAACGAAATCGTCTATTAGTCTCATCTCCAAACAAATTAAACAAATAATCCCTCTAATTTAACTATTCATTGCTTTTTAATTTATTTATTTAATGCTTTTAACTTTTAAAGGAGCTTAAAACGCAAGTTCTAGTACTGTTCTAGTTCTGTTCTAGTTCTGTTCTGTTCTGTTCTGTTCTGTTCTGTTCTGATCTGATCTGTTCTGTTCTGTTCTGTTCTGTTCTGTCTGTTCTAGTTCTGTTCTGTTCTGTTCTGTTCCGTTCTGTTCTGTTCTGTCTAGTTCTGTTCTGTTCTAGTTCTGTTCTGTTCTGTTCTAGTTCTGTCTGTTCTAGTTCTGTTCTAGTTCTGTTCTAGTTCTGCTCTAGTTCTGTTTCTAGTTCTGTTCTAGTTCTGTTCTAGTTCTGTTCTAGTTCTGTTCTATTCTGTTCTAGTTCTGTTCTAGTTCTGTTCTAGTTCTGTTCTAGTTCTGTTCTAGTTCTGTTCTAGTTCTGTTCTAGTTCTGTTCTAGTTCTGTTCTAGTTCTGTTCTAGTTCTGTTCTAGTTCTGTTCTAGTTCTGTTCTAGTTCTGTTCTAGTTCTGTTCTAGTTCTGTTCTAGTTCTGCTCTAGTTCTGTTCTAGTTCTGTCTAGTTCTTCTAGTTTGTCTAGTTCTGTTCTAGTTTCTAGTTCTAGTTCTGTTCTAGTTCTGTTCTAGTTTCTGTTTTCTAGTTCTGTTCTAGTTCTGTTCTAGTTCTGTTCTACTAGTTCTGTTCTAGTTCTGTTCTGGTTCTGTTCTTGTTTCTGTTCTAGTTCTGTTCTAGTTCTGTTCTAGTTCTGTTCTAGCTCTGTTCTAGTTCTGTTCTAGTTCTGTTCTAGTTCTGTTCTAGTTCTGTTCTAGTTCTGTTCTAGTTCTGTTCTAGTTCTGTTCTAGTTCTGTTCTAGTTCTGTTCTAGTTTCTGTTCTAGTTCTGTTCTAGTTCTGTTCTAGTTCTGTTCTAGTTTCTGTTCTAGTTCTGTTCTAGTTCTGTTCTAGTTCTGTTCTAGTTCTGTTCTAGTTCTGTTCTAGTTCTGTTCTAGTTCTGTTCTAGTTCTGTTCTAGTTCTGTTCTAGTTTCTGTTCTAGTTCTGTTCTAGTTCTGTTCTAGTTCTGTTCAGTTCTGTCTAGTGCTGTTCTAATGCTGTTCTAATTCTGTTCTAGTTCTGTTCTAGTTCGGTTCTAGTTCTGTGCAAGTTCTGTTCTAGTTCTGTTCTAGTTCTGTTCTAGTTCTGTTCTAGTTCTGTTCTAGTTCTGTTCTAGTTCTGTTCTAGTTCTGTTCTAGTTTCTGTTCTAGTTCTGTTCTAGTTCTGTTCTAGTTCTGTTCTAGTTCTGTTCTAGTTCTGTTCAGTTCGTTTGTTCTGTTCTAGTTCTGTTCTAGTTCTGTTCTAGTTCTGTTCTAGTTCTGTTTCTAGTTCTGTTCTAGTTCTGTTCTAGTTCCTGTTCTAGTTCTGTTCTAGTTCTGTTCTAGTTCTGTTCTAGTTCTGTTTCTAAGTTTCTGTTACTGTTCTGTTCTAGTTCTGTTCGAGTTCTGTTCAGTTCTAGTTCTGTTCTAGTTCTGTTCTGTTCTAGTTTCTAGTTCTGTTCTAGTTCTGTTCTAGTTCTGTTTCTAGTTCTGTTCTAGTTCTGTTCTAGTTCTGTTCTAGTTCTGTTCTAGTTCTAGTTCTAGTTCTGTTCTAGTTCTGTTCTAGTTCTGTTCTAGTTCAGTTCTAGTTCTGTTCTAGTTCTGTTCTAGTTCTGTTCTAGTTCTGTTCTAGTTCTGTTCTGTTCTGTTCTGGTTCTTGTTCTAGTTCTGTTCTAGTTCTGTTCTAGTTCTGTTCTAGTTCTGTTCTAGTTCTGTTCTAGTTCTGTTCTAGTTCTGTTCTAGTTCTTTCTAGTTTCTGTTCTAGTTCTGTTCTAGTTCTGTTCTAGTTCTGTTCTAGTTCTGTTCTAGTTCTGTTCTAGTTCTGTTCTAGTTCTGTTCTAGTTCTGTTCTAGTTCTGTTCTGTTCTGTTCTTGTTCTGTTCTAGTTCTATTCTAGTTCTATTCTAGTTCTGTTCTAGTTCTATTCTAGTTCTATGCTAGTTCTGTTCTAGTTCTATTCTAGTTCTATTCTAGTTCTGTTCTAGTTCTGTTCTAGTTCTGTTCTAGTTCTGTTCTAGTTCTGTTCTAGTTCTGTTCTAGTTCTGTTCTAGTTCTGTTCTAGTCTGTTCTGTTCTGTTCTGTTCTTGTTCTGTTCTAGTTCTATTCTAGTTCTATTCTAGTTCTATTCTAGTTCTGTTCTAGTTCTGTTCTAGTTCTGTTCTAGTTCTGTTCTAGTTCTGTTCTGTTCTAGTTCTGTTCTGTTCTGTTCTGTTCTTGTTCTGTTCTAGTTCTGTTCTAGTTCTGTTCTAGTTCTGTTCTAGTTCTGTTCTAGTTCTGTTCTAGTTCTGTTCTAGTTCTGTTCTAGTTCTGTTCTAGTTCTGTTCTAGTTCTGTTCTAGTTCTGTTCTAGTTCTGTTCTAGTTCTGTTCTAGTTCTGTTCTAGTTCTGTTCTAGTTCTGTTCTAGTTCTGTTCTAGTTCTGTTCTAGTTCTGTTCTAGTTCTGTTCTAGTTCTGTTCTAGTTCTGTTCTAGTTCTGTTCTAGTTCTGTTCTGTTCTGTTCTGTTCTGTTCTTGTTCTGTTCTAGTTCTATTCTAGTTCTATTCTAGTTCTGTTCTAGTTCTGTTCTAGTTCTGTTCTAGTTTTGTTCTATTTTTGTTCTAGTTCTGTTCTAGTTCTGTTCTAGTGCGAGTATTTTAGTGTGAGACTAAAACTTGTGTTATTTTCGAACTTTCGTTTTGTGTATTAATTTTGCTTAATATAACTTTAAGCTTGATGATCAACTGTTCTTTGTTAAACTAACAATTCAAAGTGCCAATCTTGTTTTATTGGAGCATATGGTCTGAGTACCAGTATAAACATTTCTTTTAGTAGGCTTTGCTTATTTCCTTTCCAATTAAAATTCTTTTAATTAAATCCTATATTCTCAACATGTTTGATTTAAATAAAACTTCATTAAATTTCAATTAAAATTTGAAAATAAAAGTAATCAAAACGAAAGTAATTCCTATTAAATATTTAACATTTTTTCACAATTTTTTTTTTTCGAAAAAACCCCAATGCATTCCATACAAACACACACGCACAGAAGAAACAACATCAGCAGCCACACAATGTGTGGAAAACACTTTACGTTGCATGCATTTTAAATACCTACGCCTTATTCTGAAGTGGCGGGAAAAAGTCTAGAGGTATTCACACCGATAAAGAAAGAAAACAGAAAATATACATAAAAACGACTATAACTGTCACATTAGAACACATTTACGGGGGAAGAAGATTAGAGTGGATTTGTGTGTATTTTTTCTATGACGTCTAAGTTTTTGTTGTGTATATTTAACACACATAGAAAAAATAAACATTGAAACTAAAACAACAAGAAAAAAAAAAAAAAAAAGACGCCACCTTTTATATTTGACTATATGAGTGTGCAACATGAAGCAGCTACATATAGCAAAAATTAGAATCTTTATGTTTTGAAAAAAAGTACACATAATGACGAGTGTGTGTGTGTATGTGGGTGCTGTAGGGAAAGTGACATCTGGCATTTAAAACCGAAAAAAATCTTCTAAACCGAGACAATGAGGCGTCTGTTTTAGTTCACTTGGCGCTACTACTAGCTAAACTAACAGTTTTCCTTGATTTCTTTTTTATTTAAATCTTAATTAAGATTTTAGTTTTCTTTTCTTTTGAGTTTGTAAATGATTTAAATCCATTTTTGTGTTCTAATTAGTATCGATAATAAATTTAAAATTTCGGTTCGGTTTTTTATATAATATTATATGTAGTTGTTGCTTTTTTTTTGTTTGATTTCTATATTCACAAATAGAAATTTCAGAATGTTTTCTTAATTAATACCATAAATGTGTAGGTTTCTTTATTTTTGGAACAAAAATATGTTTTAAATTTTACATAAATTTTATAATCTAAAACATAAATTTGATAAAACACTGATAGTGAAGGTGATTTATGAACAAATCAATATGGTTTTTGTGGATCAAGAGACAAAAAAACTAAACGTGGTATATGTAGGTTGTTTCGTTTTTTAATTAACTTGAAATGTTTTTCAGAATGTAAATCATTATTACAACAGCATATATTATAAATTAGATAAGTTTTCTTAAAATGTATAATATAATAATAATAGAAATACCTAAATGTTTGAAAAGTTTAATTTTGTTCTTAAAAGCTTTAGGACATCATTGTTCTTTATTAAAAAGTTAAAAATGGTAATGTGTTATCTAAATAACAAAAAAGTCTTTTATGTTTTAGTACAACCTAAATTTTGGTTATCTAACTTGGTTAAATACAACCAAAAGCTTAAGTATCAGTTTCAGCTTATAGTATATATAGAGCTTTATTAACACTTTTGAATAACAAAAGTGCTTTTCTAAAGCCTCAAGTTTGTTTTAAAAAAGCTCTGAACTTGAGTACCAATAGTGCTTAATAAAAGCTCAGTAATTATACTTTACCAAAACTTTAAATTAAAGTAATTTTAAAGAGCTTTCTAAAAATTTACTTTGTGATTGCTAATGACGATTTACTTTAGCTTTGAGTTTTTTTCACTAAAGTTCTGAGTTTAAGTATAAAAGCAGCTTTACAAAAACTTTAAGGTAGATTATCAGGTATGATTTTAAGAACTTTAAGTTTTAGAAGTATTTGTGCTTCATACAGAGCTTTTGAGTAAAAAATTTTACAATCTTAAACAAAACACCTTCTAGTTTTATTAAACAAATGAGATTTCTAAGAGCCTTACATTAAGTTCATATTCATGCTTTATTAGAGCTTAAAGTTAGAGTACTAATTGTGCTTTGTTAAAAGCTCCAGATTGAGTAACAATAGAGCTTTTTAGAGTTTCATTTTTTTAATAAAGATCTCATAAAGCCTTAGACTTGTATTACTAAAGCTCTGAATTGAAAAAACTAGAGAGCTTTACAAAAGCCATAAGTTTGTTTTACTAAAGCTCTGAAATTCAGTACCAAAGGAGCTTTACAAAACATCACCAATTGTGATTTACCATTACCTAAAGCTTGAGACTTCAAAAAGCTTTTTAGGTACCATCTCGGAACACAAAACATATTTTACTAAAGCACCGAGTTTGAGTATTTATATAGCTTTACAACGGTTTTTCGTTCTCTTTGCCAAAAGCTCTTTATCAAGCTTTCTGAAACATTAGTTAAACGTTAACCTTTAGTTCAAATCTTAAACGAAGTTTATTTAAGCTTTTGAGTAGTTTTAACTTTTGCTTTAACTCTCATTCCTGGTTTCCTAAAGCTTTTTATTTCAAATCCTGAAAGTCTGAGAGCTTTTGTTTAATCGTGTCTATTAGAAATATTGAGTTGAAGTCTAAAATCGGGGATTTCTAACCGTTTATAAGCTTAGTTGTGTTTTTTAGAGCATTTGGTTATGAAAGCTTTAGTTTAACTTTTAAACGCGGTTTATTTAAGCTTAACAATCTCTTGAGTTAAGTTCACTTAAGCTCGTAGCTTAAAGCTTTTTTAAGTAGTTTTAACTTTTGTGTTAACTCTCTTTACTGGTTTCCTAAAGCTTTTTATTTCAAATCCTAAAAGTCTGAGAGCTTTAGCTTAATAGTGTTTATTAGAAATATTGAGTTGGACTCTAAAATCGAGGATTTCTTACTGTTTATAAGCTTAGTTGTGTTTTTAAAGCTTTTGCTTAACTACGAGACACATTTTATTGAAAGCTTTAGTTTAACTTTTACACAAGGTTTATTAAGGCTTTAAGCTTAAAGTTCTCTTTCTAAAACATCTTGTTAAAGTTTACATATTTGTATTCTTGGTCCTCTACACCCTATAGTTTAACGGCATTGGAAACTGAACTATTCCACTCTAAGCTTAAAAAGCTTTTGTTTAACTAAAATTACTGTTTTCCTAAAACTTTTTGTTAAAGTTTAAATCTTTGTTTCCCTTGCTCTCTAAACCTTTTAGTTTAACGCCATTGAAAACTGAACTATTCCACTCTAAGCTTAAAAAGCCCTTCACTTATTATCTCATTTTTTTCTACCAAATACTTAGAATAAGTTATAAAAAATTAGCATAAGACCCATTACCTGCCCGTCCACATTAAAGGTTACACTAACAAGTTTTGTAATTTAAACAAGAAAATAAAAAAACTTAAGTGTCAATAAATGTTAAAAAACTTGTTGACAAAACTGTGTGCTGTTGTTGAAAAAAAATTCTTGAAATAGTTTTCAACACAGAAACAGTAACAAAAACTTCTGTATGACAGAAACTCAAGAAAATGCAGGTGGTGTTGAGCTGTTAACTTAAATTTTTGGTTCAAAAAAACTGGTTTTTTTGAACCAAAAATAATAAGATTTAAAAAAATATTTATACATTTAAATATAAACAATAAAATTTAATTTAAACTAAAGATTTTTTAGGGTGTTAAAGAAGTGTTTAAATATTTAGTTAAATTTTAGTGAAAAAGCTACACGTGCTTTTAGCTTTATTTATCACGTTGCTAAAAGATATCTAGGTAAACTTAACCTTGTTTAGGGATTAATTATGCTTGAGTTGTTCTCTAAAAAGCCAACATTTTAACGCCATCTCCCATTAAATTTTTGTCGAAAACTTTTAGTCTTTTTTTTTGTAACAAAATTTATATTTATTTTCTTAATAGAAACAGTATCTTCCGTTTTTTGTAGATTTTCTCATTACATAAAGTTTTTTTACATCTATAAGCATCTAAAAGCTACTTCCTCATTACTGTTATTAATATCTGGTAGTTTTAATTGTTGTTGGCACTTAGCTAATGTAATTTATATTACACTTTTTTCATTATCTTCATTATATTTGTATTTATCTGTTTTTACTACGTCCACACCATTAGTCGTTGTGGAGCACTTAAAAAAAAAACAGCTTTAAGTAGCTAAAGATCTGTATTTAAATATAACCAAACCTATCTCTTCTTTATATATTTAACTAACATTGTACTTGAAATTACAGAAAAAAAAAGTTAAGAAGAAATACCTAAATATTTGTTGTCGTTAGGCTTCTTCTTTTTTCCACATATTTTCACAACGTTTTCCCTGCTTGTTGTACTTATGTTTTCGTTGTTGTTTATTTGTTTTCTTCTTGTTTTTTATGGCATAAACAAATTCTCAACTCTAATGGCTGAAAATTAGTCGCAACAACAGCCTCCCATTCATACACAATTTAACAGGGACTTAATATATTTGTACTATACCTACTAATAGCTAGGGAAAGGTAAATATGGTTTGAGTGTGGTATTATTACAACCCTGGTAATGTTTTGTTTACATTAGCGGGCGTTTTGTATAGAAAGCTAGAAAGAGGAGAAGTTAGCATTGGGTTATGAGTTATAAAGTAATTTCATATTTAAAAAGCTTTATGCGGAAATAAGTAGTAGAGGTATTCACTAGAATGTGCAAAAAGGCAGGTGAGAACACAGCGAAAAAGAGCAACAACGATTTCATGAAGATGTAGTTAAACAGATTCTCTTGTTATTACTAACTAACTAACTAACTAACTAACTAACTAACTAACTAACTAACTAACTAACTAACTAACTAACTAACTACTACTAACTAACTAACTAACTAACTAACTAACTAACTAACTAACTAACTACTAACTAACTAACTAACTAACTAACTAACTAACTAACTAACTAACTAACTAACTAACTAACTAACTAACTAACTAACTACTAACTAACTAACTAACTAACTAACTAACTAACTACTAACTAACTAACTAACTAACTAACTAACTAACTAACTAACTAACTAACTAACTAACTAACTAACTAACTAACTAACTAACTAACTAACTAACTAACTAACTAACTAACTAACTAACTAACTAACTAACTAACTAACTAACTAACTACTAACTAACTAACTAACTAACTAACTAACTAACTAACTACTAACTAACTAACTAACTAACTACTAACTAACTAACTAACTAACTAACTAACTAACTAACTAACTAACTAACTAACTAACTAACTAACTAACTAACTAACTAACTACTAACTAACTAACTAACTAACTAACTAACTAACTAACTAACTAACTAACTAACTAACTAACTAACTAACTAACTAACTACTAACTAACTACTAACTAACTAACTAACTAACTACTAACTAACTAACTAACTAACTAACTAACTAACTAACTAACTAACTAACTAACTAACTAACTAACTAACTACTACTAACTAACTAACTAACTAACTAACTAACTAACTAACTACTAACTAACTAACTAACTACTAACTACTACTAACTAACTAACTAACTAACTAACTAACTACTAACTAACTAACTACTAACTAACTAACTAACTAACTACTAACTAACTAACTAACTAACTAACTACTAAACTAACTAACTAACTAACTAACTAACTAACTAACTAACTAACTAACTAACTAACTAACTAACTAACTACTAACTAACTAACTAACTAACTAACTAACTAACTAACTAACTAACTAACTAACTAACTAACTAACTAACTAACTAACTAACTAACTAACTAACTAACTAACTACTAACTAACTAACTAACTACTAACTAACTAACTACTAACTAACTAACTAACTAACTAACTACTACTAACTAACTAGTTCTGTTCCAGTTCTAGTTCTGTTCTAGTTCTGTTCTAGTTCTGTTTTAGTTCTGTTCTAGTTCTGTTCTAGTTCTGTTCTAGTTCTGTTCTAGTTCTGTTCTAGTTCTGTTCTAGTTCTGTTCTAGTTCTGTTCTAGTTCTGTTCTAGTTCTGTTCTAGTTCTGTTCTAGTTCTGTTCTAGTTCTGTTCTAGTTCTGTTCTAGTTCTGTTCTAGTTCTGTTCTAGTTCTGTTCTAGTTCTGTTCTAGTTCTGTTCTAGTTCTATTGTAGTTCTGTTCTAGTTCTGTTCTAGTTCTGTTCTAGTTCTGTTCTAGTTCTGTTCTAGTTCTTTTCTAGTTCTGTTCTAGTTCTGTTCTAGTTCAGTTCTAGTTCTGTTCTAGTTCTGTTCTAGTTCTGTTCTAGTTCTGTTCTAGTTCTGTTCCAGTTCTGTTCTAGTTCTGTTCTAGTTCTGTTCTAGTTCTGTTCTAGTTCTGTTCTAGTTCTGTTCTAGTTCTGTTCTAGTTCTGTTCTAGTTCTGTTCTAGTTCTGTTCTAGTTCTGTTCTAGTTCTGTTCTAGTTCTGTTCTAGTTCTGTTCTAGTTCTGTTCTAGTTCTGTTCTAGTTCTGTTCTAGTTCTGTTCTAGTTCTGTTCTAGTTCTGTTCTAGTTCTGTTCTAGTTCTGTTCTAGTTCTGTTCTAGTTCTGTTCTAGTTCTGTTCTAGTTCTGTTCTAGTTCTGTTCTAGTTCTTTCTAGTTCTGTTCTAGTTCTGTTCTAGTTCTGTTCTAGTTCTGTTCTAGTTCTGTTCTAGTTCTGTTCTAGTTCTGTTCTAGTTTGCTCTAGTTCTGTTCTGTTCTAGTTCTGTTCTAGTTCTGTTCTAGTTCTGTTCTAGTTCTGTTCTAGTTCTGTTCTAGTTCCGTTCTAGTTCTGTTCTAGTTCAGTTCTACTTCAGTTCTAGCTTCAGTTCTAGTTCAGTTCTAGTTCAGTTCTAGTTCAGTTCTAGTTCAGTTCTAGTTCAGTTCTAGTTCAGTTCTAGTTCAGTTCTAGTTCAGTTCAGTTCAGTTCTAGTTCAGTTCTAGTTCAGTTCTAGTTCAGTTCTAGTTCAGTTCTAGTTCAGTTCTAGTTCAGTTCTATTTCAGTTCTAGTTCAGTTCTAGTTCAGTTCTAGTTCAGTTCTAGTTCAGTTCTAGTTCAGTTCTAGTTCAGTTCTAGTTCAGTTCTAGTTCAGTTTTAGCTCAGTTCTTGTTCAGTTCTGGTTCAGTTCTAGTTCAGTTCTAGCTCAGTTCTAGTTCATTTTTGTTGTTAAATTTTTATTTTGTTTATAAATAGTTTATAATGTGATCTATCGAACAACAAAATTTTACGATTATTACTAATAGTAAATTATTTACTTTAAAAAACTGAAATGTTTCACTTGTTACAAAACGTTTACAAAATTTTGAATACTTTTTAAATAAATCCTCTTAAGCAATCATTCAACCTGTTCAGTAACCATTTAATCCTACTTATAGTCATTTTAATACTCTCGATTTATTAGCTATAAAAATGCTCTCAAATATTTATCAATAGTTTATATGATGATCATAAAAATCTTAAAAATTGTATTTACAAAATTTTCTTTCATTTAACCCCCCCAAATAAAAAACATTTGTATGATTACCCCTACTGAAAACGTAACTCATCTGTGTAGGAATTGAAAAGAAAAAATCTTTATGAATGTGTTAAAAGCAAAGAAATGATTCTTTCTTTTTTTTGGCTGACTAATGTTTACTAAAAACCTTAAACTTTTTTTTAAGCAAATTTCCAGCAGATAAAAACATTTTTTTGTTTATTTTATTATTTGTTGTTTAGGGGGTTGGGCGGGGAGTGTTTTGGAAGAGAGATGGAAAATGTTTAAATACTTTTTTTTTGCTTTATTTTATGAAACAAATTATAAACATTGTCATAAATAATGTTGTATATTTTTGTTGTTTATATTATATTGTTGTTGTTGTTTTTTTTGATGTTGTATACCTTGAATTTTAAAGGTTTGAGGTTAAGGTAAAAATGTTATAACAAATATTTTGTTTGGTTAAGCAAGGGGTTAACAATTTACTTTTTTTCTTTGGGGTTTGAGTGAGAAGTAATAAATCATTTAAGATTTACTTATGAAGAAGGAAGAGGTTGAGCTAGAGTTAGCAAAAGGATTTTAAGTTTAGTAAAACATTAGTATTAGGATATATTTTATAAAGGTTATAAAGTTGAGGCTATTTTGTTGTCGTTAAGTAATGAAACAGGTGAAGGTTTTCTGGCAAATATTATAAATAAATTGCTATTTTTATAATAAAGTAATTTAGAAGTTATTTTAAGTAGAAATTTTCTTTATTATGGTTAAAAAACTTTATAAATTTTAAACAAATTTTAAAACTCCCGGGACTGACTAATGAACAAAGTAAATACCTGACATTATAAATACAATTAAAAACGTTTAAGTTCTCTATTTAACCCTTTAACAGCACCCCTTTTTCCTTAAACATTTCTCAACTTTCTGGATTTTCTTTTAAAAACAATTTCAACTTTTCTATATATAGTTTTTAATAACAACAACAACAAATATTTACTAATATTCTTTAATAATTATTCCCATTTTTTCACTTTTTTTTTCAATGAATTGTTAGTTAAACCCTCTCGTCACACATTTTTATTAAAAAACAAGTAAGAAATTATAGTCGGGCGAGGTCTACCATATAATACCCTACACCTTTGACAAAAATATAATGTGATTTAGTTGCCATAATAAAGCATTTAAGTTGAATTGTACCTTGCCTTAGATATACATACTTAAGCCGCAGCATTTTGTCGAGATATGAGTATATTAAACATAATTATGAACTTAAAAGCCCTATTCGGCGGGTTCAGTTGTATGGGGGCTAGGTGAAATAATGGACCGATGTTAACCATTTTTAATAGGCTTCGTCTACGATATCATAAAAGATCATGTGCCATATTTCATTGAATTATCTCCAAAATTGCGACCTGTAGTTTGATTACAAGGATTACAAGCCCTATTGAGGTGTTCAGTTGTATGGGGGCTAGGTGAAATAATGGACCGATCTTAACCATTTTCAATAGGCTTCGTCCCTGGGACAATAGAAGATCATGTACCAAATTTCATTGAATTATCTTCAAAATTGCGACCTGTGGTTTGATTACAAGGTTTTCATGGACGGACGGACAGACAGACGGACGGACAATGATTCTGAGGCGATTGGTATACTTTAAGGTGGGTATAGGACCAATATTATTGTGCGTTACAAACATCAGCACTAACCCAATATACCCTCCCCACTAAAGTGGTGTAGGGTATAAAAATTACAACTTCTAGCAGAATATATTATTACTCATAATACCAATTATCTCTATTGATTTAATGATAATTTTTTATATAAACACATATTTTTTTTCAAAATTTGAAATTGATAAGATAACGTATTTATACATAAAAAAAAAATATTAAATATAAATAAAGAAATATAATGCGTAAGAATTAATGCTGACAATTGTTTTAATAA